>NC_056737.1:401099227-401226727 GCF_019279795.1 Protopterus annectens
CACCTCAGGTAATCCAAATCCCATCGAGCTACGCACTCGAGAGACTTGAACCTCAGCACTGAAATAAATAGGACATGCTGGAGGGACAGATTCATAACCCAGAGGCTCCCTTCACTCTGGAATAAAATCCCAGTCCAGGTTAGGCAGAGTCCCTCATTGACTCTCTTTAAGAGGAATCTTGATGAGTGGATGGGAGATTGTAGGTTTACCCCGGGTATCACTTCTGTGTCACTGTTAGACAGAGGCACATTATACTAACCTCGAAAAAGGGCATAGCAAAATTAATTTAAAATGGGTGGCGAAAGCCAAACACACTCTGGCTAGGCTTATAAATGCCCTAGGGCAGATAGCCTAGTATGAACCTATGAACCTATGAACTTTACAATGCTAAATTTCAACATAGTAGTGGCGGTGTGTAGAGTACTGTAAGGTAAGTAAAAGGTATATGCCTTTTTCCCCATTGTAGTGTGATCCTGGAGTTAGTATATATAGTTAGGGGGGTGTGGGGGACATTGCCCCCCACCTTGTTTGGTTTTATATCGTCTGCTTTCTAATAAGAGGGTATGTAAGTAGTTTTTAAGTTCTGGAAAGTGTTAATAGTTAGTGTTGTAAATATGCATGTTTATAGTTTGCAATTTAGTGTGTTGAAATCTAGCATTGTAAGGTGTCGGTGTTATGAGTTTCAGTCAAGTGAGTTTTCAGTATTATGAACTTTAGGTTATATGGTCTTGGTCAAATGAATGTCAGTCATATGAAAGTTGGGTCATATGAAGTAGACCCATATATAAATATGTATATATATATATATATATATATATATATAGATATATATATATATATATATATATATACACACATATATATATATATATATATATATATATACACACATATATATATATATATATGTATATATATATATATATATATATATATATATATACATATATATATATATATATAAATATATATATATATATATATATATATATACATGTATAGGAACAGATCCTTATAGTGAGGTGCAAATTTTTTTCTGCCTTATGGGGTAAGATGCCTCCCACCCTTAAAGAAAAACATTACTCCACAGAGAAAACTGGTACTTCTTGACCATGAAAGTTGCTGGTTAAGCCTCCTCAAAACCAAGGAAAATGAACTATGAAAATGTAACTTAATTTAATTTCAGACTTCAGAGTAATCGAGCAATTAAAACTTTTTTTTTTTTAGAAATCAATACTACTTCATTGAAAAATAAATATAAAAAAATTAAATACACACACACACACACAAACACACACGTGTGTGTGTGTGTCTGTGTGTGTGTGTGTGTGTGTATGTGTGTAAAATAAAAAATCTGTGTATGTGTACACACATATATATATATATATATATATATATATATATATATATATATATATATATATATATATGTGTGTGTGTGTATGGGTCTATTTCAGTAAATTGAATTAACACAACACTGAAATGCATAATATCAAGATGAGAATACCAAAAAGGCATATAGATGAAAACGCGAAAGAGAGAAGCTTAAAATATCATAAATATTGCAGTTGAGTGCATACAAGCATGCCTGATATCCTTAGCCTGTGAACGTCCAAGACCAACAGTATTAGTAATAATCATACTAAAGAGTGTAAAACATAACATTCTTTTATATGTGTACAGTGTATGAATTCGTAGTCGCGTACTGCAATAGTATGTGCTCCAGTAAGATACCATATGTGAGGATGTTGTTTCCTGTGGGTACAAAGTACGAGATGCTACATGATGTCACTTAATTTATAGCATCTCAGTAGTACTTCACATATTGCATCGTATGCGAAATTTTGAGTTTTGCTCTTTTGCGTTTTCTTTGATGTGCCTTTTGGTCATTCTTGTCTCGATATTCTGCATTCAATGTTGTGTTAATTTGATCTACTGAAGTAGACCTGTATAAATATAGCACACAAAACATGCTGTATTGTGAATAAGAAATATGTTTTGGGATGAATGGCAAAGCTATGAGTCATGTACTGAGTTTTTTTATCCTACAGTAAAAGATGCTGGAGGATAGAATCATACTGAGCTACTTTTGCCGTTCTTCTCCTGGAGGATGAGTGCCATAGCTCACACTGCTTGAAAAGATGGAGGATGGGAGCTTTACTGAGCTTTTTAAGTCAGTAGAGGATGTGAATTGCACCTGGATACTGTTGCTGATGTCATGTTAAGAGAATGGGATCCACATCATTTCAGTTATCAGTACAGTTGTTCAGCCAAACAAATGGAACCATACTGAGTCACTACTGCCTTTACTGCTTTTGTGGAATTTGTCACATGACCCATGCCATAATGGCTTCTGTTTTTATTCAAAGTCTGTGCTTGTTTTAGAAAAAAATGAAGGAGCTATTCCATTTTCATTACAATGCTTGAGCATGTGTAAAGGTCAGCTTCATAATCATGATTAGTCATTTCAGTGTTACCTCAGTTTTTATATATGACATACTTTTAGCAAGACAACTGCACCAGAGAGTTCATCCTTTCTGTGAAAAAAAGATGGTGCATCCATATTGTATGGAAACAATGGGCAGATTGTGACTAGAATGCATCATCTTTAAAGACTTGAGGGTACTTCTTATTATAGTGGCCTTGACGATATAGTTAATTAATCACTAAATGTGATTGCCAAAGCAACCGTTATGGAGAATGTGTTTGTGTCTGTAATTAACACACGTACGATCTGAATTTTAAAACATCTTTACTTATCATTGGTGGTGGTGGGGGGTGTGTGAAAGGATTGCACCTCTAACAAAAAATGTGTAGTCTGTTAAAATACTGAGACTACCTGGAACGCATTACTTTTGCTCACAATGTGTTGTTTTACATAGATAATTATATATTATGTTTAAATTGGAATTCTGTAATTAAGAAACTAAAATAGTAGGGAATGTGATCAGACTTCCCCTCAGTTCTGTCATGAAGTGTTTCATCCTGTGAATGTCGGTGGTTACAGTGACTATGTATTATGAATGGGCTTCTTATTCCCCCAGATTAGGGTTATGAAACACACAGTGTTTTGATTACCCAAAAGCACCACCGAACAAACACATTCAGTTGGCGGTTGGGGGAGTTATAGATACTTCTCATAGGTTCAAAGGTTCATACGTTCATACTAGGCTAAAGACCACCAGGGTCTTCACAACCCTAGCCCTGCAACCCAACCCAGTTTTGTCCCAGAGTTCCTTGGAACCTGTATGGTGGAGTATGTTGGTAAAGAGGTAGCTGGAGGTGGAGGGTGGCCTAATGGTTAAGGTGTTTGCCTTACAAACACAATGTGCAGGGTTTGAGTATCACAAGGGATAATTGGCTAGGCTTAAAATAGCTCACAAGGGCAGTTAGTTTAGTACTAATCTATGAACCAATGAACCTAAGGGTTATGTGAAAATTCAATCACTTGATGAGCTCCAACCCTCTAAAATACCAGTACCACTCTGCTCACCCGACTATATACACTATACATAAGATATGTAATCCCTGAACTGCATTACCCTAGTAATTTGGCAAGACATCCCCCTACCTGCGTGCTCCTCACACTAGCTTCAAAATTCGCAATAAACCCAAGACGCTCAATATCTCAACTTTCACCATCGAAAGTCCCATAGTCCACCTAACTGGAGTACATCCTATAACATACTTCAACTGCCATTAATAATCCTTTTTTCCTGCTATACTAACTCCAGACAAAAAAATCCAATCACTCAATAATCTGCAATCCTCTAAAGTACCAGTACCACTCTGCTCGCCCAACTATATCGCCAAGGCTGCTATAATAAGGAAGTACCTGCTCAAATAGGACAAGCCAGCAGTCAAATTGTCTCCTAATACTGCAGTTGGTAATTTTGTTTTCTTTTTCTGGTTTCAGTACTTCACCATTTGGACAGTCTTCAACGAATAAAGCAAACTGTCATGTTTTAAGTACCTAGTAAGAGAGCAAAGATGTGATATAAATCTACTGTAGAGCATGCTCAAAAATTCAGATCTGAGGGCCTTTGTCAAGCAAAACAAAAAAATATTTTGTTCTGCTTGTAATTGCTGCCTAGAAAACACCAGAAAGGATACCATCATGGATCATCTTGCAAACCAGAAGCTTCAGCAAAATAAGTAGAAGGAAGGTAAACAGACAACAGGAAGGTAAACAGATTGCACTATGATAGACAGCATTGCTCATAAACTTGCATGGAAGCAGAAGTAGTCAGAAGAGAGAGTGAGTCCTGGATACTGTGCATGCATGGTGCACTGCAAATATCCTGACAGAGAAACTGGTCCATTTTCAGCTTCAGTTGTGGATGCAGAGGTATGTAAATGAGCTTGGTAGATGAAAAACCGAGGGAAACAAGCTAGTAAACGAAATTACAATGGACAACTCCTGAAACGGCTTTAATAAATAAATAAAAAAATAAGTGCTTTCGTCTTAGAGATGTAAGACTTCATCAGATGATTATAAGTATTCCCTGTAACGTTAAATAGGAAATTGAACTGCTCACCTGACCATTCCATTCAGAAGTTAAAGATGCATTGTTCATTATAAGTTGCAATGTTAAAAATACTCATGTAAACATTTGTGCTACCAAAAGACTCCGTTTAAAAAAAAAAGAAACATTGATGCTTGAAAAACGTACTTATAATATAAACAAGCACTAAAATCATATGAAATATATAAAAAATACATATACCTGTGGGACTGTGTTCAAATAAACTCACTGAGATGGACATAAGATTTTTACTGGATCAAAGACCTTGTCACAGTTTGTCTCGGCATGAGCAAGCTGTTTTGCAAGAATTGAAAAATACACCAAAGATTAGACTCATGCAGCCTTACAAAGGGGGTGGGTTGGTCATTATGAACCAACTCGATTATATTCAAGGCATGTACAATATACTGTTTGAAAACACATATACTGAGGCCTCCTTTAATAAGATCAATATTTCTTGTAGGAAAATTGATGTGTATTTGGATGACATGTTAATGCAAGGGCAGTTATGCTGTAATGATTATAAATTAATGTATATACAAGATACTAAATACCTATGATTTTTGTGGTGCCCAAAATCCATAAATGTATCCAAAATTCACCATTTCGACCTATAGTCAATGCAGGCACCTCAAAAAACAGTTTCATTGCAAGGTGCGTAGATTATCATTTAAAACATAATGTAGGGTAGATGGCTTCTCTAGATCCAGAGCCTCCTTTGCCAGGTCTGTTCTCTGACTAATTGACAGCTCTTATAAGACACATTCATCCAACCTTACAACTCCTTAAGCTTTGTTTCATCCAACAGTTTGGAATACTGCAATAGTGATATAAGGACATAGGACATAGTACAGTTGTTTAAGAATTACCACAACTGTAGATGTCATACTGATCACCTTTGCAGTATTCCTTCCTACACTACACCCCCTTTTGTTCCTGCCTATGTGTTGACCTTTCTCTGTCTTGTTAACTTTCCTCGCCACTGCACTAATGTGTCTCCAGGATTGGTTTTGAGTTACTCTGAGGTTTTCATACTCATGCAATGGTTATGTACCTTTAGACTTCATAGGATCATAGGCGGTTACTAGGCTAATGGCCCTGAGGCCCTTACAAGCCTAGCCAAGAGTTTATCCCCAAAAAGAAACCTCAGTCAGCACCTGTCACCCTTGTCAGTGAGGGACACAGGTGGAACCCTTGGGACGAATTTGTGGTTTCCCATCCACTCGTCAGGGTTGCGCTTTCTCCTGCAGGTTTTGTTGATGTCACATATTAGTTTCAGGCCTTTTGAGCGGGTTGTGTGTGAGGAGTTAGACTTGTGGATATGGAGCATCTCTAGTAGGGCTGGGCCCAAGATTGCCTTGAGGCAAGACGCAGATCACCCCTAAGCAATTTGTACGATACTGAGTAGAGTGATAGTGATTTGAGCCTGTCTGCATAGGACAGGTGTTGGAGGCCATGGATTCTCTTTGTGAGGTATTTCAGTGGCCTTTTTTACAGTTGGTGCAGATGTTTGGAGAGGTACATTCCAAAGGGGGTTTTTACTCAATTATTGGTCTAATGAGGGAGGAGTATAAAGAGGTAATAACCTTTTTTCTGGATGCAATCCCTTTGCTTATGAGATGAACCAAGTAAAAGGCTTTTCTGACCACTGCCACTACATGATGGTCGAATGTGAGGTTGTTATCAACCTGAATACCCAGGTCTCATACCACAGGTTGTGTGCTTAGGGAGTTGCCATTTGCAGGCTTGGATCATACATTGGACTTATGGCTCTATGGAAGGTTTTAGCTTTGGTACCTCTGCCAGATGCCCAGGATATTTGTCAAGATAACCCAACAGTTTGGAATACAGTGAAAAGTAGACATCAACTGCTATGGTAAGATGTTCAGTATTTACACTGCATCAGTGGCATATGGGTTTTCTGTCTGCACAATCCTACATTAGCAGCTTTCCAGAACTCAGAATCCTCTCCACTGACTTTGTGACAGTAGACTGGATAAGACTTCTGATCAGGCGATGTCTAACCCTGTCACAGAAAGTCAGTTATTCAATCTATTAATGCAAGCAGTAGGACTCACACAGTTGAATCTCCACAGCATACCTCTCAACCTCTTAAAGCAAGAAATCTGAAAGAAACATAAAATAATGGGGGGACAAAGGCCCAGAACCAGGGACAGATTTTAATTATTGCTCTTACAAACTTGGAACGTTGCGAGAATAACATTGTTTATGTTAGTATGCTGTTTTCTGAAGGATATGAAGTCTAAAACTCAAATGTATGTCACTATTTGATGACTTTAATCCTCAGTGATTTCTCAGAAATCCACAAATTTTATGAGGGACAGACCAGAAATGTGTATCAAAAATCTGAATATTCTGTGAAAATCTGAGCATTTGAGAGGTATGATCAGTCCTCAGCAGCCTGCATTGGTGGATTACAGCTTCCAGCTTCAGATAAGATCCCTTTGGCAACTTCCCTTCCTTTTTATTATTAGATACTTTGGATTTATTTCAGTTTTATTGAAAAAAAATCTGTGTGTGTGTGTGTGTGTGTGTGTGTGTGTGTGTGTGTGTGTGTGTGTGTGTGTGTGTGTGTGTGTGTGTGTGTGTTTGTGTATATATGTATATATATATATATATATATATATATATATATATATATATATATATATATATATATATATATATATATATATATATATATATATATATATATATATGCACAAGCCAGTGCATTTCTTTGTGCCGGTCCCAAGCCCGGATAAATGGGGAGGGTTGCGTCAGGAAGGGCATCCGGCGTAAAACTTCTGCCAAAAATTACTCATGCTGAGAACTTTTCATAATTACATACCGGATCGGTCGAGGCCCGGGTTAACAACGACTGCCACTGGTACTGTTAGCCAACAGGATGCTGGTGGAAATTGGGCTACTGTTGGCCGAAGAAGAAGAGGAGGGGGAAGGCATGCCCGAAGGCAGGAAGAGAGGAGGCAGGTTAGGAGTGTAATACTGAGGGTAGGAACTTTGAATGTTGGCAGTATGACTGGTATAGGGAGAGAGCTAGCTGATATGATGGAGAGAAGGAAGGTTTATATATTGTGTGTGCAAGAGACCAGATGAAAGGGAAGTAAGGCCAAGTGTATAGGAGGTGGATTCAAATTGTTCTATCATGGTGTGGATGGCAGAAGAAATGGGGTAGGGGTTATCCTAATGGAACAGTATGCCAAGAGCGTGTTGGAGGTGAAGAGAGTGTCTGATAGAGTGTTGTTTATGAAGCTTGAAATTGATGGTGTAATGATGAATGTTGTTAGTGCATATGCTCCACAAGTTGGGTGTGCGATGGATGAGAAAGAAAAATTTTGGAGTGAGTTGGATGAAATGGTGGTGAGTGTACCCAAGGGTGAGAGACTAGTGATTGGAGCAGACCAATGGGCATGTTGTTGAAGTGAACAGAGGGGATGAGGAAGTGATGGGTAGGTATGGTGTTAAGGAGAGGAATGTAGAAGGTCAGATGATTGTGGATTTTGCGAAAAGGATGGACATGGCTGTGGTGAATATGTATTTTAAGAAGAGGGAGGAGCATAGGGTGACGTACAAGAGTGGAGGAAGATGCACACAGGTGGATTATATCCTGTGTAAGAGGGCCAGTCTGAAGGAGATTGGAGACTGTAATGTGGTGACTGGGGAAAGTGTAGTTAAGCAGCATAGAATGGTGGTCTGCAGGATGATGTTGGTGATCAAGAAGTGGAGGAGGCGTGTGAAAGCAGTGCCAAGGATTAAATGGTGGAAGTTAAAAAAAAGGTGATTGTGAGGTGGAGTTCAGGGAAGAGTTAAGACAGGCACTGGGAGGCAATGAAGAGTTACCGAATAGCTGGGTAACTACAGCAGAGCTAGTAAGGGAGACTGCTAGGAAGGTGCTTGGTGTGACATCTGGACAGAGGAAGGAGGACAAGGAGACATGGTGGTGGAATGAGAAAGTACAGGAGAGTATACAGAGGAAGAGGCTGGCGAAGAAGAAGTGGGATTGTCAAAGAGATGAAGAAAGTAGACATGAGTATAAGGAGATGAGGGGCATGGCAAACAGAGAGCTGGCGAAGGCTAAGGATAAGGCATATAGAGAGTTGTATGAGAGATTGGACACTAAAAAGGAAGAAAAGGACCTGTACCGATTGGCTAGACAGAGGGACAGAGCTGGGAAAGATGTGCAGCAGGTAAGAGTGATACAGGACAATGAGGGAAATGTACTCACAAGTGAGGAGAGTATGTTGAGTAGATGGAAAGAGTACTTTGAAGGGCTGATGAATGAAGAGAATGAGAGAGAGAGAAGGTTGGATGATGTGGGGATAGTGAATCAGGAAGTGAAGCAGATTAGCAAGGAAGAAGTAAGGACAGCTATGAAGAGGATGAAGAATGGAAAGGCTGTTGGCCCAGATGACATACCAGTGGAAGCATAGAGGTACTTAGGAGAAATGGCAGTGGAATTTTTAACCAGATTGTTTAATGAAATTTTGGAAAGTCAGAGGATGCCTGAGGAGTGGAGAAAAAGTGTTTTGGTACCTATCTTTAAGAATAAGGGTGATGTGCAGAGCTGCAGTAACTACAGAGGGATAACATTGATCAGTCACAACTTGAAGTTATGGGAAAGAGTAGTGGAAGCTAGGTTAAGAAGGGAGGTGTTGATTAGTGATCAGCAGTATGGTTTCATGCCAGGAAAGAGCACTACAGATGCAATATTTGCTCTGAGAGTGTTGTTGGAGAAATACAGAGAAGGTCAGAAGGAGTTGCATTGTGTCTTTCTGGACTTAGAGAAAGCATATGACAGGGTGCTTAGAGAGGAGTTGTGGTATTGTATGAGGAAGTCGAGAGTGGCAGAGAAGTACGTAAGAGTGGTACAGGATATGTACAAGGGTAGTGTGACATTGGTGAGGACTGCGGTGGGAGTGACAAATACGTTTAAGGTGGAGGTGGGATTACGTCAAGGATCAGCTCTGAGCCCTTTCTTATTTGCAGTGGTGATGGGCAGGTTGACAGATGAGATTAGACAGGAGGCCCTGTGGACTATGATGTTTGCAGATGACATTGTGATATGTAGTGAGAGTAGGGACCAGGTTGAGGAGACCCTGGAGAGGTGGAAATATGCTTTAGAGAGGAGAGGAATGAAGGTCAGCAGGGCTAAAACAGAATATATGTGTGTAAATGAGAGGGGCGGTAGAGGAATGGTGAGGATGCAGGGAGTAGAGTTGGTAAAGGTGGATGAGATTAAGTACTTGGGATCAACAGTTCAGAGTAATAGTGAGTGTGGAAGAGAGGTGAAGAAGTGAGTACAGGCAGTGTGGAATGGGTGAAGAAGAGTGTCAGGAGTGATTTTTGACAGACGGGTACCAATAAGAGTGAAAGGGAAGGTCTACAAGAGAGTAGTGAGACCAGCTATGTTATATGGGTTGGAGACGGTAGCATTGTCGAAAAGACAGGAGTCAGAGCTGGATGTGACAATGTTAAAGATGTTAAGATTTGCACTGGGTGTGACTAGGATGGACAGGATTAGGAATCAGTATATTAGAGGGTCAGCTCAGGTTGGACAGTTTGGAGACAAAGCAAGAGAGACGAGATTGCGTTGGTTTGGACATGTGCTGAGGAGGGATGCTGGGTATATTGGGAAAAGGATGCTAAGGATGGAGCTGCCAGGTAAGAGGAAAAGAGGAAGGCCTAAGATGAGGTTTATGGATGTGGTGAGAGAGGACATGCAGGCGGTTGGTGTGAAAGAGCATGATGCGGAGGACAGGAAGAAATGGAAACAGATGATCCGCTGTGGCGACCCCTAACGGGAACAGCCAAAAGATGATGATGATGATATATATATATATATATATATATATATATATATATATATATATATATATCACACACACACACACACACACACACACACACACACACACACACACACACACATATATGTACACACACACACACACACACACACACACACACACACACACACATTGTGCGCACACACGTGTGTGTTTGTGTAACATTTTATACTTTTTATTTAATAGTAATAGCCTACATACAGTAATAGTTTACTGCATTATTCTAGTAGTCATCCAGAATTTCAAAAGCGGGGGATTATTAAAGGGCAATATATAGGATTAGCCAGGATGTTATCTGAAGATTCCTAGTATAGCACAAAGAGTAAGAACTTAGCTGAGATGTTTGCAGCTAGAGGATACCCCCTTGAATTGGTGAAGAAAATAAGGAGGGAAGTTGATCAAAAAAGGCGAAAAGGGGAAATTATCCCGAAACATAGGATTGAATCCCATGGTAATAGCAGTAATGTTATCTTTGGGAACAATACGACTCCCATTAAGAATTTCTCTAGCGCCTTTGTGATGGAGTATTGTTTTGTAGACCGGGAAATAGTGAATACGTGTTGGTCCATTTTTCCAGTATTCGGTATGGTTGAGAAAGTGGGAAAGAAACCCTTATTTGTCTACCGTAAAGAAAAAAACATCAAGAATTACTTGGAGAAAAGTGAACTTCGTTTTACCAATGTAACATATAAAAAAACAGGTACTGCCAAATGTGGTTTCTGCTCCCAATGTAAGTTTCTTTTTGAAGGGAACAGATAACGCATCAATGGTAGAATCATCAGGGCAAGAATGTCTTGTAATTTTAACACCCATGGGGTTATTTACCTTCCCCTGTGTCAGAGATGTAAGGGGTTCTATGTAGGGAAAACCAAAAGAAAGCTTAAGGAAAGAATATATGAACATGTCCTGGATATTAGGAAGAATAAGGCCAATAGTACGTTAGCTAAACATATTATTAACAAACCAGAACATTCTTTCCTTTTTTGTGGTTTGGATCAAGTGATACAAAACCCAAGGGGTGGACCATGGGAAGATTTACTGGAGTATTATGAGCTGCTATGGCAACTTAGGTTGAACGCAGGAGGTTTTCCAGGTTTAAATGATTATTTTTGTATTATGAGTGTGTTAAAATTGAAACCTTGTATAGTATAATGAGAAATCAATATTTTGAATTTTTTTTTAGTATATCTTTTGTATTAATAGAGATTTATATTCATATTTAAATATTCATTTTTAAAGTGTGAATTTGATTGGGTACGTGGAAGGGTGTGTTTTAAGCATATGATGTACCTTATTTGTTATTTAAATGTTGATTGCTTCAGGTATTTTAACTGTGAAGAAGTCTTGAAATTATAGACGAAAGCGCTTAGTTTTATCGAAGCTGGTTTCCGGTGTCTTTTTTTGCTTCCCTGGTTTGGTGGTGTTTGAATTCATCGTTCTTTTGGTTTCTGGTTGCTAATTGTAACTTTTTATTATTCTTGCTGTTTACTACTGCTGCTGTTAATTCTTTTCAGAATTCAGACTTACTATTGTGTCTGTATGCTTAATACTGATTTTAATCAAGTACGGGGCATTTCTAAGGTATTCTATGACTTGTACTGGAAAACTGAAGATTTTGCATTATTGAACACTAGGTCTCTTGTTTGTTTATCAGCTTCATTATAAAATTATGACATGAAAATGTTGCATTTTTTCACTCTTCATTTTCAAGATATTTATTACAGGTTTAAAACTACTATAGCTGTTTTATCATTAAGTTGTGATTTTACTGCAAATTTCTTTAGTTGTATTTTCTATGGAGATTTTTTTTTCATTTCTGACAAGGGAATCTCTAAGTAAATGTTTATTTATGCTGTTTTAAAAGACTTGTGTGACTTAAGGGCGTAGATTTGATTTTTTGCCACTGTTTGGACAAGTGACTTTTACTTGGTACTGTGACTGTGTGTGCTGTTTACCACACTATGCAGATTGTTGAACAAAGCTTAGCACAATTTAAGTTGCTACTGCTACATTTTATATAATTTAGCCGTATTTACTTTGTGAGAACATAGTTTATATTTGCTGACCTCAGTCAGTCTGTAATGGTTTCAATGTATTATTCTGGCTGGTGTTTTTTCCCCTGATTTGATGGATCCTGATATGGCTGTCCCCCCCAATCACGCAAGATAAACATGCCTCAGCCTATGGTTTGTGAGCTTGTTGTTGCCTTAAGCCATCCTGCAGGCCACTTACCTTTTCCCCTTCACCCTCTACTGTGAGCCTGCAACTCTCTGTGGTACAGGGGTCGGACACATCCTCTGGGGCTGTTCCAGTACCCATTTCATGTACAAGAGAACCAAGTCCTTTAGGTGCAGGGAGGTCTGGGGTAAGAGACCCTTTGCCAGACATAATTCTCTGTCCCCATATATTTTCTCATCTAGTCCATTTTAAGAAGAAAGAGAAACTTTACCACACTGCAGACAATCCAATTTATTACCATGTATAGGGCTGATGTAGTTTCCTTAGCTAAGCATGTCTTACAATCAGTTAATCTTTGAGGCTATGCTCCTGTTCAGAATGATTGAGACTGCCTTCTCTAGAAATCAGTCTAGTGCCACAAATTTTGATGGGACTTTCAATGCAGACAGTAGTGAACACTCCTGTGTCTGTCAAGTCTGATTCTTCAGAAGTTGAACAGGTTCAAAAACCCAAGCAAGTGTTCTTTTCTACAGTTGTAGCTAGGTTTAGAGATGCATTCGACTGGAAACAATCTGGAGTTAGACCAGAGATTAGCAGAGTTTGAGCTCATTGAGGATGAGAACTCAAATGTTTTGTCTGTTCCTCATCTGTTACCGGCCTTAGAAGATGTCTGTAAAACTGCTTTGGTCCATATCTGGGGAACACTTCAAATAGTTCTGTTCACCTCCTTTCGAAACAAGATGGATGGAAAAAGTCTGTTTGAGACATCCCTGCTGTCATGCTTCGAGGACAAGCATACTTATTCCCTTAGATGAGAATGTTCTTTCGTGCATTTCCACCAATACCTAGTGTACTGCTGAAGATTCAGAAAGAATTACCAAAGATTGTTGTTGTGCCCCCCTTTTGGACCAGGCAAAGTTGATTCTCCCTTTTAAGGGAATTGGCCAAGGGCAATTACCACAAGCTTTCTCACACTCTGGATCAACTCACACAGTGTGAGGGGTGACTGGTGCACCCAAACTTAGAGCAACTGTTACTGACAGCCTGGGTGATTCTGCCTTGATACCTTTTAAGCACTTGAAGTGTGTATCAGGTATTGAAGGAGGCAAGAAACCTGCAACTAGGAAATCTTGTGTTTAAAAGCGGAAGACTTTTCTATGTGGTGCAAATCAATATCAGATTGCCCAGTATGGTATCAGCCCCTGTGGGTTTGAAATATTTGCGTGAGCTACTCAAATGATGGCTTATCTGATGCATCTATCAAGATGCATCTTGTGGCCATCTCACCTTCTCTGCCAATGGATTCCTCTTCTTTTTTGTGGTCTCAGTTTATGAAAGGACTGTTGCACTTGAGAGCCCCTGGAAAACAAATCCCTCATCCTTGGTATCTCAGCCTTCTTTTTGAAAAATTGACCTCATCTCCTTTTGAACCTGCCTTTCAGGCTGATTTGAAGTTCATCTCTTACAAAATTGTCTTGCTTATAGTTCTGACATCTGTAAAGTGAGTTTCTGAGCTGCAAGCTCTAATGGTGGCCAAACTCTTTTGAGTTTCCACAAGGATGGGGTTGTTTTATGCTGTAACCCCTCTTTCTTCCAAAAGTTGTTTCTGAATTTATCCTGAAACAAGCCACCAATCTCCCACTTTTCTTTCCAGAACATAAAAGCAAGTCAGAGAAGATTCTCCATATTTTGGCAGCTCAGGTACTACCTTGACAAAACTAAGCCTTTCAGGAAAACTGAACAGCTGTTTATCTCCTATTCTGAGTCTAAGAAGGGTCAGTCTGTCTGTAAGCAAATGGTTGCTCATTGGTTGTCCTATGCTTTTGTTTTTTGTTACACCATGGTAAATCTATTCTAGAAGCATTCTGTAGGCAATAACCTGGTCCTCTGTTCAGCACTTCAGAAATAATCCAGTTTGTAGTACTTTGTAAAGTTCCAGAGCAGTCTTTGCAGGGAACATTCCCCAAGGTCTCCTGGGTCCTTAACCTTCCTCCTATCAGTTAGGCAAACATTTGTGAAACTATCCATATGTTAATGAGGTAGTATGAATGATGAACAGAGTGCAGCTGCATAACTCCTACTTACCTGTAAGAGTACAAGTTCAATTGTCACATTGCTTCAGTGGCAGCACCCACCCACCATCCCCTTATTTTGTATATAGTTTGATGGTGTCCAACCTTGTCAGAGGATGGGATTCTGAGCTGTGGAAAACTGCCATTGTGGGTTTGTGCAGGCACAGAACCCATATGCTATTGAGGCGGTGTGAAATTCAAACATCTACTGTTACAGGTAAGTAGGACTTTTACAACTGTACTTTCTTACACAGCTGTGCTTTCATTTCTTAAAGACCTGAGGAATTTTAAACCCATATAATTTACCACAACTTAACAATGGCTTTGTCATATGTAGCCAGCATGACCATTTTTAAAATGGGTAGTACATGGGACTGGGAAGTGCATGTTCATCAAGACATGCAGGGACTACAACCACTGTCCTCATTTGACTGGTTTTCAAGGATGGTCAGATCCCAAGACTGTCTGAAACTGCACTCTGAGCTATATGGGTTCAAGTTTCCAGTGCTGAAGTTGAACGCTCATACCCTGCATATGGACATATGTTAAATGATCAACATTGAAATCTTAATGTCATCAATATGAAACTATTAGCTGTGCTGTTATTCACCAGCAGAAGTTACAAGCAGTAGGACTGTGCAACTATAAAGTTCCTTCAGGAGAGTGGATATAATGTACTAGACTGACTGTTTGACAGAATTGTGAAACCACGTTTTACATTTATACCATGTGCATGCATCTTAACAAATGTTCGTCTCTGTATACAGTTGTTCAGTGTGATGTGTCTTGCTTTGCTAACATTTTCCTGTTTTATGACTGGGTTCTACTTAAGGCTGTCTTGCCCACCTTACATATCTGTGGTTAGGTAACATGACAGAATGTCTAGAATTGCTTTTCATATGGTTGCTGTAGAGGGTCTTTCAGACAGAGTATAAAGGTGTGTGATTATTTCATGTCAGAAAGGTTTTACAGGTAGGTGAGCCATTTAATCCCATGTATGGTCCAGCTTTTGTCTTACTTCTTGAGTGAAGCAAAAACAAGTCCCTGATTATGTAGGTCCTTAAGTCCCATTTTACTTTCCTTACATAGCCTGACCTTAACTCACCTGGTGATAGGTGTATGGTTGAAGTAATCATGCTGTTAGTTGCTGTTACTGAAAGAAGTCTCAGCAATGACTTTGAGACACTGGTGATGCATCATACTACATGATAAAAGATACATTTTGAATTGCCAGTAAAAACAAAAAAAAAGAAAGAAAAATCATGTCAAAAAATGAAAAGAAAATCACTGGGTTATGAGAGCTTGTGAATGGAATCTGACTTTTTGTTGCCAGAAGTCTGTGTTCCTGTTGATTTATTGTGCAAACCAGATCCTTTGCATTGCTTTTAACTCTTTTTCTGTTTTTGTTCTGAATTAGTGTTTCCTGCTAGTTTCAGTGGGCTGAATTAATTATATAATTTTTTTGTGGAGTTCTGTGATGGTATCTGTAGCATTTTATGAATGGAGTGGCCTGAGTAGGGTTTTCTACTCTAGTTTGGAGGTAGTTTTCCATTTCAATTTTTTTTTTGTTATCTTGATGTAAATGGGAAATGTGATTTGTTTTTGTGTTATTTCATATTTCACTTTTATCTATTTAGTTACATGAAAATAATTAAATTATAGCTTTCTTTGTTGGGGGCTTGTTTTATATGTGCTGTGTTGATTCTTTGGGTGTTGTGTGGGGACTTGTGTCTAGCTAGGCTGTGGCACTATCTGCGAGTGGGGTGCCTGTGTTCTCTGTATCCACTTTTTGAAGTTATAATTTAGCTGTTATGTGAGTAGTGTAAATATGACCAATTTAGAAGCTTTTTAGGAAAACAGAAGGTACACCAAGGGCGCACATCAATATTTTATGATTTAACACTGATGTAGATAAACAGATGGAGAGACCAGCTGGCATAACAGTTAAGATCTTCACCTCCCGTTCACAAGGTACAAGGTTCAATCCTGACCTCTGACCAAATACCTGTTTGGAGTTTGCATGTTCTTCCTGTGGATCTTTGGGATTTCTCCCATCTCCGAAAAACATGCTGAGTGTTTCCATCTCAAACTCACCAATGAATGGAGCTGTGACAGCAGCACAGACTGCACATGGTGCCCAATAGGGGGAAGAGTTGTATAAACTAACAGCTTTGGGTATCTACTGTGGTGCAAGATGGAAGAACACGGATCACAAACTGCACACCATGGTAGGGTTAGCCACTCAACAGTGTAAATTATGACTCTAGTTGATTCCGTTGTGTTGACTACTGTTACCAATGAGCATGGGTATTTACCGTGATAAGTGGGTTGACGACTTGGCCTACTCCAACCTATGCCAGAGACCCATGTTAACAGTGGGAGGGGTGTATATGTGCCCCTAGTGGCCAGTGTGTGCCCGCCATAAAGCTCAGCAGCCGTGAGTCAATAAGCTACTGGTCGGCTGGTGTCTAAATCCACAGCCTGGGTTACCTGGGATAGCTCTGTTGAGTGAAAGCTGGATGTAAAATCAATTAACCTGCCAAACATGAACTAAAAGTTGCTGTACTCAGTGTAGGTTCACTGGCACGTGGAAGTGGATGACATGATGTTAAGGAGAAAGCTGGATATCCTATGTATTCAAGAGACAAGATGAAAGGGCAGTGCAGCAAAGCCAATTGGCTTGGGATCCAGATTGTACTAATCAAGAGGAGGACAGGCTAGAAATAGTGGGGCTTATGCCCGACAGGAGTGTTGTGATAGTAGAGAGAAGATTGCATTCACATAGCAGTTGCAGGACCTATTGGAATCAGCAGGATAACATGAATTGATGAAGATAATGGGTGGCGTAAATGCACATATTGGGATATACATAGCAGGATATGATGACTGCCTGGGCCCACATGGGTGGGGCAACAGGAATAATGAAGGAGAGACAATTCTGGACTTCTCACTGGCAAATGGCTTGATAGTAGCCAACACACAGCTCAGAGAGGGCAACGGTCACAAGATGACATACATGTGTTCAGTATGAAACACAGGTAGACTTCCTCCTAGTAAGAAAAGGGCATTGGGGTAGAATCAGTGATTGCAAAGTCATCCCCAGTGAAACAGTTGGCCCACAACATAAACCACCAAAATCAGCTGCAAGCAGTGGTCAGAGAAGGCTGTAAGGTTAGAAACCAGGCTGAAGACCTGGATGCTGACAGGAGAGAAAGTGCAACAGTTCAATGAAGTACTCTGGGGTCTAGCACCTGAAGTAGAGGAGGAAATAGGTGGAGTTGAAGAAAAATAGCAGCGCCTCAAAACAGCATATGTAAGAACTACAGAACAGATATGGGGCTGAGCCATGTGTGGAAATAATGAACATAAGAAAAGCTGGTGGTGGAATGCAGAAGTCCAGGAAGTCATCAAAAGAAAGGAGAAGTGCAGGAAAAAGGGGGAGACAGAAAAAAACAGACCAGGCTAGGGAGGAATACTAGTTGGCTAACAGAGGCTAAGAAAGGAGTTGCAATAGCAAAAAACAGGACATTGGAGGCACTGTACCAACTGCTGGAAAATGACTCAGTAGATGGCACAAAGAAACTGTATCAGGTTGCAAGGCAAAGAAAGAAAGATAAAGAAGATAGTCAGACCAGACACTCATCATAAAAGACACCATCATCTACCTGATCACCAGTCCACAGGATTTCAGAGGCATATAGGAGTACTTTCAGCAGCTTCTGAATGAACAAAACCCCACAGAAGCTGTACTGCTGCAGACACAGCCTACAATGAAAGAAGAAGAGGAGCCCACCCTAGAAGAAGTATGAACAGCACTAAGGAAAGTGAAGTCAGAGAAAGCAGCAGGCTCATATGTTCAAGATTTTGAGAGATGGGGAGAAATGGCTCCTGTGGGGTACTCATAGCAGTGTGGAGAGAAAGGTGTATCCCAGATGACTGAAGAATAAGCATACTAAAGAGCAAAGATCGAATATTACAAGAACAATGGGGACATCAGAACTGTGAGCAGTGGAGAGGCATCAAACTTCTGTCCCATTGCATCTATGAAAGTTCTGGAGAGGGTGACTGATAAAAGAGTACACAGAGTAGTAGAATGTAAGATGGAAGGTGAGCAGTTCCGATGCAGATCAGGATGCAGCACAGCTGACCCATTGCTTGCACTGAGACATATAGTTGAGAAGAAGCTAGAGATGAGGAAATAGTTTAAGTGAGCTTTCCTAGACTTGGAGAAAGCATATGACAAGGTCCCAAGAAAACTGATTTGGGTAGTCCTGTGGTGGTGTAAAGTCCCAGAAACATTGGTAGAATCAGTGCAGGCTATGTACAAGGACTCAGTGGTTTAAGTACAAACAGTGTTTGGTCTCACAGAATAGTTCCCAGTAGGAGTGTGTGTGCACCATGATTCAGCTCTGATCCCACTGCTGTTCATACTGGTGATGGACTACATTAGCAAATAGGTCAGAGGGGACAGATCAACAAAGTTACTACATGCAGACGATGTGGCATTACAGACTCTTAGCAAGAACCTCAGCAAAGGATAGGGGAATGGAATGCAAAACTGAAGGCCCATGGGATGAAACTGAGTTACAGATAAGACAGTGGTAATGGCAGCAAAAGGGGTAAATTAGAAGAAGCTGAGAATAGAAATAGAAGGGAAGATAGTGGAATCGGTTAACAGCTTCAAGTATATGAGAGGGGTGGTTGTAGAGAAGGGAAGTCAACCTGGGCAGTAAAGGCAGAGCAGTTGAGGAAGCTACAGGTGAGGAAATGAAGTGCCAGAGATGGGAGGTAGGATGAACACTGTGAGAAAAAATCTGCGACAGACATTAGTGTTTTGTACGGCAGGAGTGTGACATTACATTTAGAGAGATGGTGACAGTTAACAAGACACCCCAACCCCATGTAGAAAATGAGAAAAGGGGGGGGGGGTGACAATGATGAAGATAAACTTTTGATGACACTCCCAGTGTAAACAAGCAGAAATATCTACACATTACACACAGTGCATGTTTTATCACATCTTGTATCTGGGGTTTACCATTAGGATAAATATCTGGTGTGTGTGTGTGTGTGTGTGTGTGTGTGTGTGTGTGTGTGTGTGTTTCTGAGATTTTGTTCTCATCTGTCAACTTACCATACCACTAAACATTAGTTTGGCAAGCTAAATCTGCCAAATACAATTTCATTGAAACGTCAGGGCAGGCTTTAACTCGGGCCCTGCGGGGGTGGGTTGATGGTCAGTACTGTTATAAATGATATATTTCAGCTCATCCTTTGCCTTCTCTTATTCCAGGGGCAAGAAAATTTGTGTGTCAAGTGATGTGCTCATCCAGCATGACTCACTGGAGGACCATTTCCCTGACAGGCCTTTATGACAACGTCACACATCACTAATGTTAGCTTCACACATGATGTTTCTGTAACAGATGGCATTATAAACCACACACTTCCCTTGCCACTTACACTGCAGCTCTGCACAACCTTCATTGAATCTTTTCCCTGCCAGTGGGCAATGATAACCAGGCTACTAGCTTAGACATCAATCCTTGAGCACACGCTTACAGGTTCTAACAACAGTGTACTCTTTTGAGAAGTTAGTTCTTTAAGAAAGCACGTCAAATTTGTTATATAAAAGCAAAAGAGAAGACTGTCTGGATAACTGAGAGGAATCCACAACAATAGTTGCAGAGAGAAGTTTTAAAATAAGTACAGTATTGCAAATGCCAGCAGTATGTCCTACAACACAATGAAAGTTACTCACAGGACAAACATTTCAGGTTGTTTAGCATGAAGCAACTGACTGAAGAAAATAAATGAAGGAAAACATGGAATCCATTTAAATGTCGAGTGCAGCTGAGTGAAAAATTCTCTGTACAAGTGATAGTTTTAGATATGAACTTTTGTTTATGTGCTGGCCATTCTTGAAGTTCTTCCATTGTGTTTAAATAGATTATTTTCTTTCTGCCCAGCCCAAGCCAACTAAAGGAAGAATGCGAATCCACTGCCTAGAAAACGTGGATAAGGCTCTGCAGTTCCTCAAAGAGCAAAGAGTGCACCTGGAAAACATGGGATCACATGACATCGTCGATGGCAACCACAGGCTGATACTTGGTCTTATCTGGACCATTATTTTACGTTTCCAGGTAAGCTGCTTCAGGCCACATTAACTGTGTAATAAAAGAAAATAAAAATAGAAAACTGAGGTACAAAGTTTAAACAATTGTAAGCATTTACATAAGTAACCCAATAATAAGCCTTGCAGCATGCATATTAAGCAGTTGCAGGTGTATAAGCTCGAACAACTAAGCAGAGTCTACTTTTTGTGCTGTTCTAGTCCATTTTGTACTGTGTGATGTTGCAGTTTTTTTTTCTTTGGCTTTTTCCCTGTTTTCTTCATACACTTAAGCCACCAGAGGTTCATATATTTGTTATATTCAGAAGTATTTTCCTCATGTGTCACTGTAGCAGATTTTGAACAAGTGTATATTTTGATTTGTTGAAATACAAAATTGAACCTAAACTTTTCAGTGACAGCATTTCAAAAGTCAGCATGTCAAATGCATTTAAAAAAATCAGAAAAATAAAAATTGCAAAAGTTCATGTGTTGAAAAAGCTTGGCAGTGGAGGTTGGCATTGAGCAGGCATTGCTGACCCATCCGTCATGGGGTCGTGGGGGAAGAGTCTCTACCTAAACACATGGTGAAAGTGTACTATATGGGAAGTCAGTGTACAGTTACTACAAGCATTTTCCTTTTGTGATCTGTCACATTAAAACCCCTCCACTCAGTCAGACATAATTTTTCTGAATAGTGGTAGTGTTACAGAAAGTTTTTTTTTGTAAGGTAAGGTGCAGGGTTAGGGTTAGAAGGCATTAATAAGGTAGGTAAGAGGGTTTCTTCAACCCAACCCACCTTACTAATGACTACTAACCCTGCCCCTGCCCCAACCCTAACCTTGCACCTTATTTTAGGAAAAAAAAAAACTTTCTGTAGGGCTTAACACAGCACAAGTCAGGCTCAGACACTGCAGAAGTCAGGCTCAGACACTGCAGAAGTCAGGCTCAGACACTGCAGAAGTCAGGTTCAGACACTGCAGAAGTCAGGCTCAGACACTGCAGAAGTCGGGCTCAGACACTGCAGAAGTCAGGCTCAGACACTGCACATGCATCAGTTCATACAACGCTAAATCTATCCCTTTACGTGGCCCTTACTCTAACTGTAACCCACACAGAGTTGGACAAACACTCTAATGACAAAAATTTCACTGTAACTGATAGTTTGGGCATTAGTATCTTAAGCCCACACTTACCTTAACTGCACACATTCAGAAACACTTCTTCCAAAATCCCACTCATTCGACAAACATAAATGATAAGACAAAGAAAGTCATTCATGTCTCTCAACAAGACGAGTGTTCAAAAGACTGAATGACACTTGGCTCAATAGGAGGGCAGAACTGGGTTTACAAATTCCATCTGGTAGTGTAAACCGTAGGATCTTCCCGTACGTGGAATTGAAGTAGGGGCATCTTGCTAGTGCATTTGCTGCATGTTTTCTGATGCAGTTACTGCTAATGCTTAGATTACATTTTGTGGTGTAGCAGAAGCTAACTGGACTTTCAGGTAACTGATGACAGATACTATAATCTATGTGTACAGATCTGACAATTTTAAACAGGCTTGTGCTGGTTCAGAAATCAGGGACTGATCATATTTATGTCTCACAAGTGGTCCCGCAGGTCATCTGTAGCAATGAAGATGTTCTTTGTGTTTTACTGTTGCAGTCATCACATTTGGGTTATCCCTGCCAGGGTAGCCCTCGGCTGGCCCGAATACCAGAGACTTAGTATTTCTGCTTCGGTTGCTGTTGCGTGTAGACTGACGTCAGGTCGTCAGTAGTATAATGTAAGGCAGCCGATGCCATTACATCAGTCTTTCTTGCCATGGAGCCCGAAGTAGAAGCAGTTTGCATGAGTGCCGGTCGGCCACTACTTGAGTTTTGTCTACCGAACTGAAGCTGAAGTCTTCTAAAGCTAAGTACCCTGTTGGGGATCCTTTTTTCTTGCTCTAACCGATGTCAGAAAAAGTTAATAATCGTCTCGCCTGTGGAAAACAAATAACACACCAATACTTCCACTCTTACTGTGTCACTTGTTTAGGCCCAGACCATGACATCCCTCATTGACGCTTCTGTGCTTTGTTCAACACCAGAACTATCCGTCGTTGGCCCTTATTGTAGCCAGATATTTTCGCTTACAGTCCTTGAACTCCGATATGGCTTCGGTAAGCCATCCGACAGCAGATCTTCCAAAAAAATGTAAAGATAAAGACAGAGACAGACCGCACAGGTCCAAACCTACCGATGATGCTTCTGTTAAGCTGGTCGTCAGTTCTCCTTTATCAGTGAGGTGCTTTCACAGGCCCTAATGCCTTCTTCTGTTGATTTGCTGGCCATTACCGAGATCATTTCAGAGTCTGGTATGCCGCAAAACTCTTCTTTAACTAAGAATCCTGCGGTCGTCTCAACCTTGAATGGGTCTGGAGCCATTGAGCAGGCACTGGCTTCTGAGGAAGTCCTTCACACTACTGAATCTCGAAACAAACTGAAGTCTTCTTTCGCGAATACCGTTCTTTTTAAAACTACTGGGTTTCTTAGGCCCAGGGTACAAACCACACCCAAGAAACCAACGACCCCCCTCTCAGACACCTGCTACCTTGCCTCAGTCTTAAATGCTTAAAATGGCAGAAGATGTTATCATGCTAATCAGGGGAAGCCAAGCTACCCTCTCCAAAAGTAAAATATATCTGTCCCCTGTAGTTTTGTCTGAACAAGAGTCAGATGAATCTGATGCATCTGAATATGAAGACATGCAACCCCTCTCCACTTATGAGGACTCTGATGCAGAGGATTCCATTCCTTCAGCTTCTCCCCCCAGAGGATTTTTCCTTTGGGGCAACCCTGCATACCTTAAGGGAGCATTTCCAGTGGGAGAGTCAGGACTACCCTCAGTCTAAAAAGAGACTCAGGGAAATCCTAGATCTTCCACAACACAGACCCTTAGTCATCCCCCCAGTCCTGGATGTTGTGGAGGATGTTTTCCTCGAATCCAGCTTGACTCCTGATGCCCTTCCTCCTGCTCCCAGAAAACCAGACAGATACTACAGAGTCCCTGACCACACAAATATCTTTTTAGAAATCCTACAGCTGACCCTGAGGTCGTTTCTCAAGGGCCAAAAGGGATTAAAGCAACCTCGGCTAAGAATTCCACCCCCTCAGACAGAGATTCCCGAGCATTGGCTAGATGGGGTAAAAAAGTGTACACCTCAGCTACTCTTGCTATCAAGGCACTAAATTGTCAATTCCATATGCTGAAATATCAGCAACATACCCTGGAACTCCTAAAACAAAAAAATGTCTTCCTTTCCTGCTTGGGCAGAATCTAAAGATTTACAAGAGTTAATGCATTCTGCAAGTCAAGTAACTAAACACACCTTGCACTGTGGTTTTGATGCCCTAGTAGTTTCTTGCAGGGCAACCGTCACTGGATCTGTAATTAGAAGGCATGCATGGCTTAAAGAAGAGCCCCAGCCAGACAATGTCAAATCTAAATTGTTGGATGCCCCCTTGCACAAAATTAACTTATTTGTCACTAAGGCAGAAGAGGTTTTAAAAAAGATGGAAGAAAAAGCTCCCAGTAAACAGGCCCAGCAAAGGCCCCAGGGAAGCAGACCCCCCCCCCCCCCCCCAGACAGCAGACCCAGGGAATGAAGAGATCTAAGCAGTGGACTACCTCCACTTCAAAACCAGGGAGTTTTAAGCCACCCCCTTATGTTAAGAACTCACAATGACTCACTCAAGCACCTGGACCACTATTACCAAGGACCAATGGGTTCTGAAATTCGTGTCTCAGAGATACAAATTTTCCTTCCACACCCTTCCAACCCCAAAAAAGTTGCCAGGTCTACCACCAAATCATTGGGCAGAGGTTCAAAAGCAAATCCTTTCCCTGCTCTCTATGAGGGCAATAGAGCACATTCCTGCAGAACAGATAGGCCAAGGTTTCTACTCCAGACTATTTCTAGTGCCCAGAAAAAAGGGCACCTGGTGCCCTATCCTCGAACTATACATTCTAAACACCTTCCTGGTGATCCCAAATTCAAAATACTCACCCTCCAGCTGCTGCTACCCATGCTCTCCAAGGATACTTGGCAAGCCACCCTAGATCTAAAAGAGGCCTACCTCCACATTCCTATCAGGGAATCATGCAGGAAATATCTCCGCTTCAGGGCAGTATCTCGACACTTTCAGTTCTCTGCGCTTTCCATTGGCTTATCTACTGCTCCCAGAGATTTCACAAAATGTCTGGCTTTGGCAATTGCCTTCTGCAAAGAAAGAAATATTCAGATTTACCCTTACTTAGATGACTGCCATATTCAGGCAGACAGCTAGGATAAGCTACTCAAGCACCTGGCCTTCGTAAAGACCCTGCTAACCTCCCTAGGGTACACAATCAATGAAAAGAAATCCAAACATGTGCCCACCCAAAGGATTAATTTTCCTGGAAGCAAGTCTGGACACAGCATCCAAGATGGCATTCGTTACTGGAGAGAAACAAATTTTCCTGTCAAGCTACTTCTCTCAACTAGCTACCAGACCCCAACTAACTGCAAGGAAGATCCCACAAGCTCTGTGGTTCATAGCATCTTGCATACTACTCATTCCATATGCCAGACTGCATATGAGGAAATTCAATGGTACCTAAAGAGCCTGTGGTGCTAACACTCTCAAGACCTGGGAACTCTTCTACCTCTAATTCCTTGTCTCAGAAAAGATTTTTTTTGGTGGGCAACAGCATGCCCCCACAACAAGGGAATGCCTTTTTCCCCACCCCCTGCCACCCATACCCTCACCACAGATGCATCAGACTACGCTTGGGGTGCACACCTGGACAGAAGGTGCATACAGGGCCAATGGAGCCCACAGCAAATCCCTCTGCACATCAGTCAAAAAGAGAATGAAGGCTGTGCAGAATGCATTGATAGCTTTCAAGCCCCTTCTCTCTCCAGGGGCTCTCCTGATCAAAACAGACAACGCCACTGTTATGTGGTACATCAACAAGCAGGGAGGGACTCACTCCTGCCCTCTATGCAGGCTGGCTATAACCCTTTGGCACACAACCTCTGCCATGCAACTACACCTGTTAGCACAATACCTACCAGGCTTCCTCAACTCTCTGGCAGACCAATTAAGGAGAAATCTTCTGGACCCACATGAGGCAACTCAACAGAAGTACCTTCACCCTAATAACTCAGAAATGGGGAACCCTGAAGGTAGACCTCTTTGCCTCCCACACCAACCATCAGCTCAGTAAATTCTGCACCAGGGAGCATCACTGCATGGCTTGGAAAGTGGATGCCCTATCCTTTCCCTAGGTCAAGGACCATTCTTATAGCTCCAGATTGGCCCCGGCAGCACTGGTACCTCTTGCTGCACAGCCTGTCCCCACTACCCCCATGGCATCTTCCTCAGATTCCAAACCTTCTGACCTAGAGGGAAGGAGAATTCATGCATCCCTAATTGCAGACACTCAATTTGGCAGCTTGGGTTACTCCCTTACCCTGAACCAATGTGCCAACCTCAGTAAACAAGTTCTGGATGTTATACATGCGGCCAGATGTCCTAGCACCAGAAAGTCTTATGCTAACAAATGGAAACAGTTCTGCACCTGAATCCAGGCTAAGGGAGCCAGCACGGCACAGCCCTCCCTCCCATCCTGGATTACCTAGCTGACCTACTACACAGTGGCCTCTCTCTCTCCTCTATTACAAATGCCTCTGCTATTTCTGCTCATTTTCCCACTGAGCAGCCCCATTTCTCACACCCTTTGGTCAAACAGATGTTCTTCGTGTTTCACTGTTGCAGTCATTACATTTGGGTTATCTGCTTGCACTAGCCCTCAGTCAGCCTGATTAACAAAGTCTTGGGTCCTGCATCGGTTGCTGTCCCTTCTTCCATGACTTCAGGTCGTCAGGGGTATAAGACATGCAGCCGATGCCATTACATCAGTCTTTCTTGCCGTGCGGTGCTGAAGCAGAAGCAGTTCGCAAGTGCCTGTCTGCCGACTCCTGAAATTTTAGTTTTCGAGTTTCAGAACCAAAGTCTTCAACTAAAGCTAAGTACCCCATTGGGGAAACTTTTTCTTGCTCCTTATCGATGTCAGTAAAAGTTAATAATTGCATTACTTGTGGAAAACAAAGATTTTCATTCATACTGTATTCCTTGCCTAGACCCTCACCACGACGTACCTTGCTGTCAGTTTTGTGCTTTATTTAAACAGCGCACTATCCATCGTCGGTATATTTTCACTTCTAAATATTTCGGTTCTCGGTTTAATTATCCAGAAATGTCGTCGGTTAGCCATCCGACTACCGGGATTCTGAAAAAATGCAAAGATAAAGACAGAGACAAGCCGCTGAAGTCCAAAGCTGCTGATGATGCTTCTCCTAAACCAGTCACCAGTTCGCCTGTACTCAGTGAGGTGCTTTCGCAGCCCCTGATACCTGCTACTTCTGACTCGCAGGCCTCTACTGAGACCCAATCGGAGTCTGGTATGCCGCAAGGTGCTTCAGCTGTGGAACCTGCGAATGTCTGTACCTTGGATGGGCCCAGAGCCGCTTGCAGGCACTGGCTTCTGAGGGCGTATTCAGGCTTACGGACTTGCATATTAAACCAACGCCTCCTTCTTCATTTAGGCCAAAATCTTGAACCATGCCTAAGAAACTGACGCCCAGGCCTCATGCTCAGGCCTCTATGCCTAAAAAGCAAATAAAAATGGCTGAACATCTTATAACTCTAAGCAGGGGAAGCAAACCTCCCCCTTCTAAGAGACCTAGGACTGAAGTTGTTTATGAATCTTCTGAGCAGGATTCTGATTTTTCTGATTCTTCTGATGATCTGGATTTGCCCTTATCTTCTTATGAAGATTCTGATGCAGAGGACTCTATTCCCTCTGCCTCCCCTCCAGAGGATTTTTCTTTTGGTGAAACCTTACATACTAAGGGAGCATTTCCACTGGGAAAGCCAGGATTTTTCTGATTCAAAAAAGAGGCTTAGAGATTTCATACTCCTGCCTCAGCATAGGCCTTTAGCCTCCTGTACTAGACATTGTTGATGATGCCTTTTCAGAATCTAGTTTGGTCCCTGATTCTTTGCCTCCTGCTCCCAGTAAACCTGACAGATATTACAGGGTTCCTGATTCTCACAAGTTCCTTTTTAAAAATCCTATTTCACAGGGACCCAAAGGCATTAAGGCTTCCACTGCTAAAAATCCTACCCCCTCTGATATAGACTCCAGGGCGCTGGATAGATGGGGTAAGAAAGTTTACACTTCTGCAATCTTGGCCATTAGGGCTTTAAGCTGACAGTTTCATATATTAAAGTATCAACATGTTATTGGATTGCTTAAACAGAAAATGATGCTAATTCCTGACTGCGCTTAAAATAAAGAATTACAGGATTTAATGCATTCTGCTGAACAGGTTGGAAAACATACTTTGCAATGTGGATTTGATTCATTAGAGGCCTCTTGCAGGGCTGCTGTTACTGGGTCTGTTCTCAGAAGGCATGCTTGGCTTAAGGAGTAATATTTGCCTGATCATGTTAAAGCTAAATTGTTGGATGCTCCCTTAAATCAGGACCGCCTGTTTGGCAACAAGGCTGAGGAAGTTCTTAAAAAGATGGAAGATAAAGCTAAATCTATGCAGACTGTTAAAGATTTCTTACAAGTTCAGTCTCCTAGACTTAGTAGGCACTGGCCCTCTAAAGAGTGATCCTTTCCAGCCCCCTCCAGGTATTCTCAAGCCAAACACAGACACAGCAGAAACCCCAGGTTTCAGTCCCAGGGGACACACAAGACTAGGGAGTGGGGGGTTTCCGCACCCAAACCTGGGAGCAGTAAGACTCCCCCCTATGGAAAACCGTCTCAATGACTTGCTTTTCAAACTTCCAAGCACTTCCCAACTGAATGCTCCTTTAGGCGGAAAGATTGGTCTGCAGGCCAAAAACTGGGAACTCCTTAACCAGGACAAATGGGTTTTAAATATAGTGTCCCAAGGATACAGATTTCATTTCCACACATTACCAACACCAAGCGAGTGGCCAGATCTACCCCCAAATCAGTGGGCAGAGGCCCAAAATCAGGTTCTCTCTCTCTTAAACATGGGGGCTATTCATTTGGTACCAGAAGAGGATAAGGGACAAGGTTTCTATTAGAGACTTTTCCTGGTACCCAGAAAAGGCAATACATGGCGTCCTATCCTGGACCTTTCTATTCTAAACACCTTTCTGGTGATTCCAAAATTCAAAATGCTGACTCTTCACCAGCTGCTTCCTATACTAGGCAAGGATGCATGGTTGGCAACACTTAAAAGAAGCATACCTGCAAATCCCTATCAGGGAGTCTTGCAGAAGATACCTATGCTTCAAAGCAGGCTACATGCACTATGAGTTCTCTGCACTGCCCTTTGGCTTATCTACTGCACCCAGGGTATTCACAAAGTGCGTAGCTCCAGTCATTGCATTTTGCAGGCAAAAAAATATTCAAATATACCCATACCTGGACGATTGTCTAATTCTGGCAGAAAGCAAGGACATTCTTTTCAATCATCTAGCCTTTGTTCAGAGGGTACTGACTTGTGTGGGGTTCACCATAAATGAAAATAAATCCCACTTGGTACCCTGTCAACAGATTATATTCCTGGGAGCAAGATTGAATACAACTTCCCAGATGGTTTTCCTCACGCCAGAGAAACAGATACATTTGACAACTTACTTCAAACAAGTGGCCACAAAATCCCAGCTATCTACAAGGCAAATACTGCAAGCCTTGGGGTTCATGGCCTCCTGCATTCTTCTAATTCCATATGCAAGGCTGCATATGAAGAAACAACAATGGTATCTCAAAAGCCTATGGTGTCAACATTCACAGGATCTAGAAGCAAGGATTCCTCCCATACCTTGCCTATGCCTAGAGTTCCTTTGGTGGGCAGAGGCCTGCCACCAAAACAGGGGACTACCATTGACATGACTCCCTGTCTCACAAATCTTAACAACAGATGCATCAGACTATGCATGAGGTGCTCACCTGGCAGGGAAGTGCATTCAGGGCAAATGGAACCCAAGTCAAATGCACCTGCACATAAAAGGAAATGTTAGCTGTACAGAATGCTCTGACAGCCTTCAAGGACCACATTCTTCCAGGACAACTAATGGTAAAGACGGACAACACCACTGTCATGTGGTACATAAACAAGCAGGGGGCTACACATTCTTACCCCCTCTGCAGACTAGCCATGGCATTGTGGAACACAGCCTTGAGCTACCAAGTGAATCTACAAGCGTAATTCCTGCCAGGAAAACTAAATATACTGGCAGACGGACTAAGCAGAAACCTCATTGACCCACACGAGTGGAAACTGGAACCAAGGATTTTCAGCATGTTGACAGACAAATGGGGGAGCCCACATATAGACCTGTTTGCCTCCCCCCAGAGCCATCAACTGGACATATTTTGCACAAGGATTCCCCACAAGCTAGCTTGGAAAGTGGATGCTCTATCCTTCAGCTGGAAAAACCTATCAGTTTATGCCTTTCTTCCTTTGCCTCTGCTCTCCAAGGTACTACTAAAGATCAAACAGGACAAGCCAAGGATGATTTTAATTGCACCAGACTGGCCTCGCCAACACCAGTACCCACTCTTGCTCAGTGTGTCATGCTTGGCTCCATGGCACCTGCCTCAGACTCCTTCCCTGTTGTCTCAGCAGGAGAACCAGATTCTGCACACCCAGCTGCAAACCCTGAACCTAGCAGCCTGGCTGATTACATAATCTCTCCTTTACCATCCCTCTGTAAATCAGTGATGGGTATCATTTTAGAGGCAAGGAGGCCTAGTACTAGAAAATCTTATGCTTATCATAATTGACTTGAGGGTAGTAAGGCAATAGAGAAATGACATTACAAACAAAGTGACTGTAAAAACACAGTGTATATATGCATCATGTACAGAATGACATCAGAGTTTCCATGCTGAAAGAATCACAATTAAAAAAAAGTCAGAGCAAGGTATGTAAACAAAAGAAGGGAATAAAAAGGTTAAGTTGTATGACCAGAGAGATAGCAGTTGAATTTTCCTAGAGTCTTGAAATGTGCTTTTATGTGTGAACAGAAAATGAGGTAAGAGTAACGATCTTTCAGAAAAGAAGGGGGGAGAATCCAATAGTTTGGGACTGAGGATTGAGAAAGCATGATCTGTGCAGTATAGCCTAGTTTGTGGGGTTTGGAGAAGACACGAGTGGTTAGGATGTCTAAGGATATATACTGGAGCATCTCTGAATAGTCTTGAAGCTAGTGGAGGGAAGTTGTCATTCTTGGTAAATTTAAGTAATTTAGAAGCAAGTAGAAAGTCAGTACCTAGTTTCATAGGTAGCCTGTTAGCTTTTTCATTTGTTAAGCATGTGGTGTTCATTTCTTGGGGTGAGAGAGTGCGAGATTAATCTGAAAATGGCATTTGAAATGGACTGAATGGTGGATATATTTCTTTCAGAAGCTGCAGCAGTTAGCAGGAGACCATATTCTAGCTGAGACAGTAAGACACCTTTACCTATGGCATTTCTACAAGGTCTAGATTGAACAGGAGAGATGCTATTAGCACAGAATAGGAGAGTGTTGATTTTGTTTGTGTGTGTGTGTGTGTGTGTGTGTGTGTGTGTGTGTGTGTGTGTGTGTGTGTGTGGTCAATGTGGAGTTCAAAATTTAGGAGGGGTCCTACTAAACCCCTAGGTATTTGAATAAATTGACACTTTCAATAATGTTATTAAGATGATCAAGAATTATTAGAGGCTTAGAGATAGAAGTGAGTTTTTGCCTAGTGCCAAAAAGCATTGTTTTTGTTTTAGAGGAATTCAGTAGTAATTGTTTATCACAGCCCATTGAATAAGGGCATGAAATTCAGCCTGTAGTTTGAGGTAAAGGGATGAGATAGAATGTTTTGAGCAGAATAGAACCACGTAGTCCGCATAAAGCAAGAGAGAAAGATGGGTTAAGACAAAAGAAAGTTTGTTAATGTAAATAGAAAAGAGGAGAGGTGACAGAATAGATCCTTGAGGAACATCTTTCTGAGGAGGGATTGATGTAGAGGTCAGTGAATTGAAATTCACTGAGAAGTGACAGAGAGGTAGTTTTTGAACCACAACAGTACGTCATCACTAATGTTTATTTCAGTGAGGTGGTTTTGAAGAACCAAATGATTAACAAGATCAAAAGCTCTGGTGAGGTCAATAAAAATTGCAATAGTAATTAGGCATTTGTCCATTCCAATAAAAATGTCATCCCTGAGTGTTGAGACAGCTGTGGATATACTGAGAACAGAACAAAAGCCATGCTGCTTTTGAGAGAGAAGGTATTATTGGATGATGTACTGAGTATGTTGCAAATAAAGTCATTTTTCCAGAATCTTTCTGAGAGTAGGGAGAATAGAAATGAACCAAAATTCTGATGGATTGGAGGGACTGGGTTTCCTAGGGAGAGGTTTACAATGGCATTCTCCCAGATAATAGTCTTAATATACAAGTTGTAGATGTGTTTCAGTGGGGTTATGATGATTTTTTTATTTTACATTTGTTGACCGGGCTAGTCTAACTGGACACATGTCCATTTTCAGTAGAGGCCTGGAGAGAAAAGCTCCAAGACACATGCAACACAGTCCAAGCTTAAAACAGCTGTTGTTAATAAAAAAATACAGTTCTCATCGTGAGCATAACACAAACAGTAAAAGGTAATGTACAAGAGATGTTACTATATACATATATACATAGATTTAAATTGCAATAACATGGTCTTTTGGTTCTTTAAGGATAAGTCAATAAAGGTGAAGAATATTCATTATTGTAAAGGAAGAAAGTTAGTCAGGGTTAGTACAGGGACATAACCAATGTCTATTGAGGAATAGTTTTAGATTCTGTTTAAAAAGTGTTAATGAAGACAGAGATACAAATTCAGTGGGTAGAAGATTCCAGTGCTTTCCAACAGTATTAGAGAACAGTGAGTCTCCTGCCAAGTTGTTGGATCTGCAAGTATTGATAAGCAGTTTGTTTGAGGAGTGTAAATTCTTAAGATTGTTGTAAGGGCTAATGAGGCTAGTGAGTATTGGAGTATTGGTGGGTTGATACAGGGTTTTATGGGCTATAGCAAGCTTGTGAAATTGAAGCTGGTTTAGAAACTCTAGCCATCCTTGTTGCTTTAGATTGACAGTGATGAGTTCTAAAAGGAGAGCCAGTGGCAAATCTAGCAATATTATTATAGGAGATTGCCAGTTTGTTGAGATTGTTTTTAGAAAGATTAGTGTATATAGGTGAAGCATATAGTAGGGTGGAGATTAAGTGAGTTCTGGCTATAGCAGTCCTGGCTACTGGTGTAAGAAAGGGTTTGATTCTATAGAGGGACCCCAATTTTCTGTTGACTGTTTTTATTGTGCTGTTTATATGAGTATCAAAGTTAAGGTTGCTATCTATTGTTATTCCTTTAGTGGTTGGGTTGGGAGATATGAGAGTGCCATTATTAGATATGAGTGTGAAATTTATTGGGGTGGACTTTCGGGTTGGAGTGAAAAGTAAAAGTTTAGTTTTTTGGGGGTTTAGGAGGAGGCAGCAGTTTAAAAAACATTGTTCTACTGTATTGAATTATTTTGGGGTAAGAGACTGTAGTTCAGTTGGAGAAGTGGCTGAACAAATTATTGTAGAGTCATCTGCGTATTGAATACAGGTGGCGTGAGGAATTGCTGAGTGAAGGTCGTTAATAAAAATGGAAAATAGGAGTAGGCCTAATATGGAGCCCAGAGGAACACCAAGGGAAATGGGAAGGTGATTAGATAGATTATTATCCCATAGCACAGCCTGTTGTCTATTGTCTAAGTAAGATTTGAACCAATTTATGGCTAGAGGTTCAAGTGAAAGGGATTTCAGTATATTTATAAGGAGCTGGTGATTAACCATATCGAAAGCTTTAGATAAATCAATAAAGACGGCAGAGGAAAGAATATTTTTGTTAATACAGTCTGTGAAGGATAATAGGGCAGTGGTAGTACTGTGGAAAGGTCTAAATCCATGTTGACAGTTGGCAAGTAAGTTATTTTGGAGTAGGTGGTTAAGTAGTTGCCTGTGGATGCATTTCTCCATTATTTTTGGTAGAAGAGATAGAGCTATAGGACGGTAGTGAGAAAAGTCATTAGAGTTCCCACCCTTATGTAGTGGGATGATATGAGAAATTTTCCAGCTAGATGGGATAGTTCCTTCACTTATGGTTCTGTTAACCAGAATGAAAATGGGATAGGCTATGGCTTTAGCTCCTTTTTGTAGGTATTCGGCTGGGAGATGGTCAGCTGAGGGGGTGGTAGGTTTTAGTTTTTGGAGAAGGGAGCAAGTAAAGGATGTAGAAACTGGTTGCAACTGAAATGATGGAGGTGGGCTTGTAGTAGATGTAAGCAGATTTGAGGTATCTAGAGATAGTTGACTAGCAAGAGTTTGGATGGCGTCTGTGAAGAAAGAATTGAAAGCATTAGCAGTATGTGTGGGATTCTCAGGGTATAGTAGTTTGTTAATGCTAGTCCAAAACTTTTGTGGTTTCATTTGGTAAGTTTGCTGTATTTGGAAGTAAAAGTTTTTTATGTCTAAGGGGATGGCTTTTTTTATATTATTTCTAAGTTGTCTAAAGGTTTGGTGATCTGTAGGATTCTTCGTAGTACGCCATTTTACCCAGGAATTGTTTCTAAGAAGGATGTTTTGCCTAGTAGCATTTGAGAGCTAAGGGGCAGGTTTAGCTTTATTTCTAACAGAGCAAGTTGGGGCAATGTCTCTATAATAAGTAAACCATGGGTGAAGGCTTGTCAGTACTAGGGGGAAAAGCTTTCATTCACACTGCCTCGGTGAGATGTGGATTCTGTGCCTGCAGAAGGCCAAGCTGGCAACTTCCCAGAGCTCAGAATCCCCTCGTCTGACTGTCTGTGATAGGGGGTTGGCTAATCCCCTCCCATCAGGGGAAGCCTAAGACTATCACAGAAAGTCATTTATTTGATCATTTAGTGGCAGATGTATGACTCAGTTGAATCTCCTCAGGAGCCAACATTGGTGGATTACAGCTTCTAGACTCAGATAAGATCCCTTTGGGAACTTCCCTTCCTCTTTATTCTTACATGCTTTTGACTTATTTCTGTTTTTATTAAAAAAAATATGCATTACTTTTTTATTTTAATATACTTTCCATTTTCTACTGGTGTTAATGCCTATGCAATTCTAACTTACTGCTGTTTTTATATGCTTAATTTTAGTGTTAGGTAGTTGTGGAGCTTTTCTATAGTGTTTGACTTGTCCGGGTAATCTGAAGTTCTGTGGTGTCAGCTGAACCATAGGGACTGCCTCGTGCATATAGAGCAGGGTGCCAAGAGAACTGTTGTTTCTGTTGTTTATCTGCTGCATTTTGACAGGAAAAGTTCCAGTTTTTACATTTTTCTTCATTTATATGATATTTACTACTGACAACACTGTTATAGCCCTTTTTATCTTTTAATCACAGTTTTACTACAAATTACTTTATTTGCATTTTCTGTGGAGATGTCTTTATTTTTAACATGAGAATCTCTAAGTAAATAAATATTTATATTGTTTTAAAGGTTTGATATAAGGCTATACATTTGATTTTTAGCACTAATATTTTGGCCAAAATCATTAAAAGCTACCAATGGTCTACATCAAAAGAGTTCTATTTAACTCAAATAGCCCAATTAATCTACAAAAAATTCTCTATAAGTATAATTCTACATCAATTTGAAATCAATATAAAAAAATTAATTCTCTTAAATTCATTAAATTGTATTAAAAGTTATTTAAAAATTTGTTTAAAAATTAATATGCCATCTAAAATATGCCTTACCTTAAGTCATATTAATCCCTGTAATCCTTATGTGCCATAAAATTTTGTGCTCCTTGAAGCCTAATAAAAATAATTTCTTGTGTCAAACCATTCCTTTGTTATGTAGGATAATTACAAAAAATCAACATACTGTATAAAAATATAAATTCTATAACAAAAAATTACCATGAGAAAAAATTAATTACATTCACCATAAACATTATTTTCACCCTCTACATTTTTTTGATTTTATGGAATTGGCCTTGCATTGGGTAATTTCTTTACTAATGGTGGAAAAATGTAATATGTAATTGGATAACAATTTATATATATATCTTTGGTCAAAGGTCCTTCTTTGTGTTAATTTTTTTTCTTTGGTGAAATTAATTAATAAACAAAATGTGAGATCTTGTGTAAAGGAAATAATTTTGATAATTGTTTTAGATAGCATCACTATATTTACCTTGGTTATATAATTATGTCGTCTTACTGTTGTGTATAAGAACATGTACCGGTTAAACAACTAAACAACTAAAAAGACTTTTCTAAATAAGATTCCCAAAGGCCATCACTGAGATTTTCAACTGTGCCAATATCTTGTAGCCCATGGAGAGACCTGCACTTGTAAAAAGAAATTATTAAACATGAAATAATTGTTAATTACACAATGTACAAACAATGAATAAATCAGAGTCACATTGTCTAAGGAATCTGTTTTAAATGTAAAAACAATGTAAAAGTCTCATGCACAACAAATCCAAGAATAATATAAGCAAGTACTATTGTCAGTATTAGTTTGTACAGATATGATATATCAAATAGTATTTTGATATCATATTCCATAGTAAATTGTGTTAAAATTTGTTCAAATTTTTTTTTTTTCCGTTTTTTTTAATTTAGCCCAATTTGATTCATTTAATTATATAATAAATTTGCTGCCTATGCATATATAATAATCGGAGATTTATCTATAATTATGAAGTACAAGTTTGGGTACTCCCAAAAATGACTGGTGTGGATATAAACAAATATGTTATGGTGTGACATAGGTGAATATAGGAAATTACTGCATTAAATAAATCATAACATAATAAATCATTCAGGTTATTGGGAAGTAATGGTTAATTCAAATTAATGAGCCTAATTCTTAATTGGGTGTTCATCCTATTTTATAAATCAATCTAAAAAACCTTATCCTATTTTAAACATCTATCTCCCTTAACCCTGTTGCATGACCACCATCCCTTTCACTTCCTTGACTCTCAAAAGCCTTTACTTACTCAAATTTTGTTTATTGTTTATTGGCAATGTAAAGATGCAAGTTACGGTAACCAATTTTTCAAAATAATCTTTTTAACATCATCAAAGCTGCTAAGTTAACATCTTTCAAAAGGAGGCTTGTTAAATGACACACATATTCATTAGTTGAACAATGACTAGAATTATTGGAACAAAAAAGCAAATTGGAAAATTCACAAAGACACATAATCAAATAGAAAGCGATAGCTTAAGAAGCTTGGAATGAAAAGTTAAAAAACCCTTTCAAAAAAAAAAAAGATCATATCTTGTGTAATGGAATGTGGAAAATAAAAGTTACTAACATTATGAAGTCAAGTAAAATTAATATGCAAAATAGTTATCCGTCGATAGTTACCTTAAATGTTCGATTATCCCTGTTGTTTGTTCTTTCTTCGATTGTACTTTTTTTGAATTTTTGAACCTTATTTTTTTAATTATTCTCCAGAAACATAGAACTGAAAGTAATATTCCATTTCAAATTTTGGTTGGTGTTTTTATTTTGTTTCTATTATTTGATGAACACCATTTTAGAAAAGCTGTATGCAATTCTTGACAGAGGTCTTTGTGATATTACTCCTTTGTGGAAGTCAAACAGACAAAAAACTGGTGTAACTGGAGGACATAGCAACTGGAGGTTTTGCAAAATTGTTGTTTGAATGGGTAAGCTCGATGGTGGACTTTCGCGAGCTGAGTAACTACTTTTGATATCCTATTTTGTCTAATGATTTTTAAGTTTGGTCGATTCAATACTAAGCAATAAATATTATATAATCAATCAGATATATAATCATTACATAATCGTACACCAGAGACTGGATCATTGGAAAGTACCTGTGTTGTCAAGTACCTCCAGTTGTCTGTACGTATTTGTTTTTAATAAGGTCATACTAAAATAAGTAATTTGTTTTATCAAAAACTGGATGCCTTGTTTATCAAAAACTGGATGAGTTGTTGATAAAACTTAATACTTTATAATAAGCCACTGGGTATTATTATCTGTAAAACAATCTTTTCACAATAGTACCACAAAATTTTAAAATTTAGAAAATTTGATTGCAGTTTAGTCAAAATCTTTCAGGAACTTTTCAAATTGGTAAAGACAATTCAATTATGTGGTTGGGCCTGGGTAAAAAAGGTGCCCCATTTCAGTACCCCATTTCAGTACCACTAAACATATTTGGCAGAATAAAGGACTGAGGACTGAGTGAGTGTCAGTGTCAGTAATGTCAATAGTATTTGGTAAAATTAAATCCATTGTACCAATTACCCCCAATGGGTATAGTTTTTGCGTGTTGTAGCGTAAAATCCATAGAAAATCCTGTAGCGCTATGCTGCTGTGCTATACCTTCTCACTGACAGTAGAAAGCGAAGAGATGTACTAGGACCAGGTGTTGACTTGATTGTTAATTTTTAACAGCAACAACTGTTTGGTTTTCCGGTTCACACATTGTTTCGAACAGGTGATCGACTCGACAGGTGATGGCATTTTAAATAAAGCTGCTGTTGTACTAGTTTCCATAGCAACTGGTAATTTTCCATTTGTGAGTTGTTTGAATATGGGGTAGATCTGGGTAAGCAACAACGATGATGATTGTGAAAATGATTGTGATTGCGGAAAACCACCGAATAAATCAAACAAAGCAACTAAAACAGCAACAAAAACGAAAAATCGTTTAAAACAACAAACAACCCCAAAAATCCTCTCAATCTAGAGAATGACCATGTCGCCTTCTTGAAGAAAAAAATTGTAGTGGCAATGTACATTACCATGCGTTTATCCTGGTGGTAATGATATGTGTTCTATAATATAAAATGTATCCTTATATCCTTAGAGCGAAAGATTTACATTTTTGAAACAAATTTATTTTATTATTGTGGTATTTATACTTGATAAATCAAATCGTATAAATATTTTTTAAAAACAATTTTTAAATTTTTTTTATATATATATATATATATATATATATATATATATATATTATATATATATACATATATATATATAAATTGTTTAAATTGTTAAACATAGATTTCTTAGTTTCTATATTTTAGGGTGTTGTTTGTTGTTTAGGTGTGTATGTAGTGTTGGTTGTGTAATAATAATGCATTTAATTTTTATTATATTATTCAATTAATTAATTGTATTTGTGATGTGATTTTTGTTTTGTTGTTAATAAGTGTAATTTTTTATTTGTCTGAGTGAGAGCCGCCATTATTGATGGTGTTGCATGGCTAACCATAAATTGTTTTGATGTTGGTTTGTGATTTGTGGATTTCTCCTTTCTGGTTTTGTGATTTTTAGCACTGTTTGGAGAAGTTAATTTTACTTGGTACTGTGACTTTGTGTGCTGTTTACTACATTGTGAAAGTTGTAGAACAGGGCTTAGCACATTTTAAAGTGTTTTTACTATATGTTTTTGCAGTTTGGCCCTATTTGCGATGGGGGACATAGTTTATATTTCATGTTATTGCTGCCCTTAGTCAGCCCTTAATAGTGTTAGTGTATTATTCTGGCTGGTACTTTTTCCCCTAACCTGATAGATCCTTATATGACTGCCCCCCTCCCATCAAATCAAATCAGTTGTATCTAAAATGAAAAAAAAAATAACATACCTCAGCCTGTGTTTTGCGAATCTGTTGTTGCTTTATGCCAGCCCTCAGAACATTCACCTTTTTCCCATCACCTGGTGGGAGCCCACAGCCCTCTTGGTACAGGGGTCAGACACATCCTTCCGGGCTGTTCCAATACCTGGTTCAAGTACGGGAGAACCAAACCCTTTAGGTATAAGAGAAGTCCCAATTAAGAGACCCCTTGCCAGACATAATACTCTGTCCCCAGATATTTTGTCCCCTAGTGTAGTACTTAAGAAGAAACATAAACCTCAACCAAAATGTAGTCTTGGGTTATTACCATGTATAGGGCTTATGTGTTTTCTTTAGCTAAGAGTGTTTTTCAGTCATCTAATCTCTGAGACTATACTCCGATTCAGAATGACTATGGGGCTGCCTTCTCTAGAGCTCAGTCTTGGGCCACAGATTTTGATGGGGACTCTAATGCAGGAAGAACACTCTGAGTCTGTCCAATCTAATTCTTCAGAAGGTGAACAGATTCAAAAGCCCAAGCAAGTGTCCACCAAGATGCTAGCTAGGTGTAGAGATGAATTTGACTGAAAGCTTATCTGGACCTGCTCCAGAGATTGGCAGTTTACGATCTTATTGAGGATGAAATTCCAAATGTTTTAACTGTTCCTTCTCTGTTACTGGCATTAGACAATGTTTATAAAACTGCATGTAAAACCCCATTTGGCTAGTGAACAAGTTTGTAAAAAGACCTTGAGGAAGTAACATGGTGTACACTGATTTTGCAGCTCTCCTTGCTCTGTTGCCTGGTGATCCAGCTGCTGTGTCTCTAGCTGCCAGCTCTAACAAGAGAACCTTGGGCTTCTTACACTACACGACAAGATAAAATCGGAAAGTGGTTAGAATCTCGGGGAAAAAATGTTGACTCAGTACAGTAATTTAGTATTTAGAATTTTAAACTATCAGCGCTTCATGCAGAAATTTTTTTTGCATTGTTCTTACAGGTTAGATGAATTAACTGTATTTTTGCCTGCTGAACAGAAGAGATATACAAATGAGACTATTTGTGGCTTGGGTTTTGAAATATGCTTTGAGGAGTGTCTTGAGTGGTGTTGATGCGGTTTCTAGAAGTGAAGCCACTTCTGTTGAATTGAGGAGATATGTTTGGTTACATAACCAGATTTTTTTTGAGATTTTGAATGCTACTTTGTAAAGTTCTGAATTTGTGTTTGAAAGTCTGGGTAGCAGCAGGACCAAACAATATGATGATTGAGATAAATTGATGCATGGGATATCTAGAATGTTTCCTATTCCCAGATTCTCCCCAACATGGTGTCCAACCTCAAAGGGCATAACAAGCAAAAATCTCAGTCTAACAAGAGTCAGGGTATTAAGAAGAGATGGCTGAAGGATAATGCTTCCAAACCAAACAAAAGGGGTTCATTGCCCAAAAAAAGATCATTCCCCTGATAAAGAATGACTTTGCCAAGACTCAGGGCATCCTGTCCCTCTTTCTCTTTCCCCTTCTCCTAGGCTTTTGCTCAACTTAGCAGCCTGGCCACAAATAGTCTGAGAAATGAGTGCTGAGAATAATTCAGAGCAGTTAATCTTGGCAGTGGACAAAAAAATCCTCCTTCCTTCAGAGAAATCCCCCACACCTGTCAGACCAGACACATTTGTTCTCTCCTGTACTCCTTCACAAGTTGCAAGCAAGGGTGGTGGAACTAGTTCATGTACTACAAAAGGGAAAATAATTTTACAACAGGATCTTTTGGTACCCATAAAGTATCTATTGTGTAGGCCAGTGTTACATTTGTTGTACTTAAATACCTTTCTGATAGTTCCCAAATTCAAAATACACACCCTGCATATGGCCCTTCTCCTTCTTCTGGACCACTATTTCCTGGTGGCTTTATATTTGAAGGGTGCTTATCACATTCCGATTGCTCCCAGCTTCAAGTTGAACCTACGTAAGTCCTGTTTCGCACACTCACAAAGAACTGTCTTTCTAGGGGGAATGATGGACACCGAAAAATTAGGACCTTTCAACCAGAAGACAAAGTCGTGACTTTTCAGAACATTTTCAGAGATTTATCTGTTCAAGAAGCTTCTTTTTCAAGAGAGTTTTGCAAAATCCTAGGCCTCATGGCATCAATGATCCTCATCACACCACTATCCAGACTCCCCATGAGAAAGATTCGGTGGTATTTCCAAAAATGGTTGGACCCAGCACTTGCAACCTTTGGAGTTCCATGTACCAGTGCTAGAATTTGTGAAATGAGAGTTAGTGGTGGAGGGATCAGATGTCTCTCGATCCAGACCTACCCATCTCCCTCAGAACCCCAGTTCAACCAATCTAGACAGACTCAGATTTTGCATGGAGAGCAGTGTCCAGGAAAGTTCACATGCAAGTTGAACAGGGTCCTTCAGACTCTACAAAGCACATAAATGTTAAAGTTTGCAGTAACTCAGACCTTTAAAAGTCCTTCAAACGTTATGGTTTCCATATCCCCTTTTATTGGTCACAGACAACACCACAGTCCTGTGGTACCTGAACAAACAAGGGGGTACAAGGTCATACCCTCTTTACTGGTTTGCAGTGATGGGTCTATATTATATTATCGCATGCTTACAAAAGTGAATGATAATTAATCGACCCCATGTAAGCGAAAGCTTACAATGTCGAAACCTCAGAACAGCAATTTTGTTCCAAAAAAAAAAAAAAACCTTTAAAACATTACATAATGTGGGGGGCTTTGTCTCCCACACCCACTGACGTGGGGGGCTATGCCCCCCCACACACCCCTTACTTAAATATACCAACTCCGAGAGCACACTACAGTGCTGAAAACGACAAAGTAATAAAAGTGGCCAAGCAGATTCTTTCCCAGGGAAAGAAATTGCTGAAAAGCCACTTTGCTATTTTGCCTTTTCGCTCTTCTTGGTTTGATCAAGACACATTTGTCAAACTACATCTGCGATCTTGTAATAGGAACCCACAGCGATGGCCTGGTGGTTAGCCTTATTGTATTCTCTGATGCTTCAGGCCTCATACTTCACATCTGAGCAAAACGTAGTGGCAGCCAGACTAAGTATGTACAGGACAGACGGAATTTGGTTAAGATGTAGGGAGTATATCAAATTGTTTTATTAATCTCCTTTCAAACAGACAGAAAAATTCTGTTTGAAACACTCTTGCAGCCATACTTGGAACACAGAAGCATTCTCATTCTTTTGGATGGAAATGTTCCTTTATGTATTTCCACCCTTTCCACTGACACCCAAGGTACTTCTGAAGATTCAGAAATAATTACCAAAGATCATTGTGGTGATCCCCTTTTGGCCCAAGCAAAGTTAGTTCTCCCTGTTGATGGAATTGGACAAGGGCAGTTACCCCAAGCTTCCTCATACTTTAGACCTATTCACACAGAGTCTGGGTGACTGGTTCACCCCCACCTTAGAGGAATTGCTGTTGACATCCTTAATGACTTTGTCTTGGTACCTTTTAGACACTTGTTCCATGAGGATGCACAGCATGTATTGAAGTAGGCAAGAAAACCTGCAACTAGAAAATCTTATGTTTACAAGTAGAATAAGTTTTCTAGGTGGTGCCTAACTGATATAAGAAAGCCTAGTATAGTATCTACCACTCTTGTAATGTTTGCATGAGGTACTCAATGATGGCTTATCTTATGCATTTATCAAGGTGCATCTTGTAACCATCTTAACTTGTGTGCCCATGGATCCACCTCTTTCATCTGTTTTTTGTTAAATAGCTTATGAAAGGAATTGCTGCACTTGTGACCAGGTTGAAAGCAAATTCCTCCTCCTTGGGATCTGAATTTTGTTCTTGAAAAATTGACCTCATCTCCTTTGAAACCCTCCTCTCGGACCGATTTGCAATTCATCACTTGGAAAACTCCTTTGCGTTTTGCTTCTGACATATGTAAAGTGAGTCTCTGAGTTGCAAGATCTCATGGTGTGCCAACTGTTTCTGACTTTTCAAAAGGAAAGGGTTGATTTGCTTAATAATCCTTCTTTCTTGCCAAAAGTTGTTTCTGAATTTACCCTGAATCAAGCCATCAGTCTCCCGGTTTCTTTCTGGAATCTAAAAACAAGGGAGAGAAAATTCTGCATACCTTGGATTTGCACAGACATCTGTGGTACTATGTTGACAGAACTAAGTCTTTTAGGAACGCTGAACATTTCTTTATTTCCTGTTCAGAGGCTAATAAAGGTCAACTTTAACGCTAAGCAAATGATTGCTTATTGCTTGTCGTCTACTATTGTTTTTTGCTACTCACACCATGGTAACATTCCACCAAAGCCTTATCCTCTTTAGTGGCGTATTGCAAAGACGTGGACTCTATATAAACAATCTAGAGGCAGAAACCTGCTCCTCTGTTCATACATTTACAAAGCACTACAAACTGGATTCTTTCTCAAGTTCTAGACTAGGCTTTGGAATGACCATTCTCCAGCCATTCCTGCATTCTTATCCTTCCTCCTCCCAGGTAGGGTAAGCTTTGGGACTGTACCTGTATGCCACTGAGACAGTTGTGAAAGATGAATGTAATACCGTTTTGTAAGTCCTACATACCTGTAACAGCAGATCCTTGCATTTCACACTGGCTCACTGGCAGCACCCACCCACCCTCCTCTTTATTTTGTATATAGTTTTATGGTATCCAGCTTTATGTTGTTTGCTGGTTCTGGTTGCTTGTTTTTTGGATGCATATTGGTTGGTTTCAGGCAATTCTTGCCTCTGGTCCTTCTTGGTTCTTCCTACTTAGCAAAAAAAGCCTGAATAACTGACTTTCTGTGATGCGGTTAGGCTTCCTCTGATGGAAGGAGCTTAACCAATTACCTATCACAAAGAGTAAGATGATAGTTTGAGCTCTGGAAAGCAGACAGCTTTTTTTTACAGGCACAGAATCCGTATGCCTCTGAGGTACTGTGAAATTCAAATATCACTGTTACAGGTAAGTAGGACTTGAGCAACTGTACTTTCTTTTTCCATCGTATGGACAGTAGGGATACTTTATACTGTTTTTCATTCTGTATTATTGAAGAGACAAGGATTAAGTAGTCTACCCACTTAATATTGCAATCTTTTATTGAAGTATTACACTCTTATTTCGATCTTATAAAGATTGATTTAAAGTGTTTTAATCAGTTCAGATCATTTTAAAATGTCATGCTACTGATTGCATGCAGAACTGATTGATGGCCAATTGCATAGCTTGGGATCCAGCCGCTCTTTGCTAACTTTGAGGTTGTTGGCACGTGAGCCTTTTTAAAATGACTTTGCTTTTCTGTACTGTAATTTAGTATAAATACCACCATAGATTGTGATGGAAAAGTGTCATTTGAATCAGTCCAGTTGCCTGTTTGCTACAAGATAACATAGCATGATCGTAGTCATACAGCAATCTAGCTTCTTGAAGGCCTACAATGTTCACACCTACTGCATTTTTAAACTGATTATATAGACATGCTTGAAAATGGTAATGATTTTTGTCTTGCAGCAGTTTAAATGTTTTAAATCTGGATATCTTATGACATAGTCTACCTTCATTTTACTCTGGTGGAAGCTTGAGAATGCTACTTGGCCAAATATTGCTTCTGGGTCACTCCTGAAAATGGACCTTGTGTCCAGTGAGCCGTCCTGGTTAATAAACAGTTGCAGTAGCAAAGAATAGGGCATCAAAGGCACTCTACTGCTTCTGGAAAGTGATTCAGTAGGTGGTACAAAGAAACTGTATCAGGTTGCAAGGCAAGGACAGGAAGATATAGAAGTTAGTCAGACACTCTTCATGTGGAATGCCAGCAACAACCTGCTCACCAGCTCACAGGAGATCAAAGGCAGATGGAAGGAGTACTTTGTGGAGCTTCTAAATGAAGAAAACCCCAAAAAGCTGTCCTACCCCAGACACAGCCTACAGTGAGAGAAGAATAGGAGCCCACCCTAGCAGAAGTAAGAACAGCACTAAGGAATATGAAGTCAGGGAAAGCAGCAGGCTCAGATGAGGTCAGAGCAAGTATGATAAATATACTGGGTGAGACAGGGGAAAATAGCTCTTGAGGGTGCTCATAGCAGTGTGGAGAGAAAGACATATCCCAGAGATCTGGAGAATAACCTTACTCATATGAGTGTACAAGAATAAAGGGGACATCCCCAACTGTGAGCTGTACAGAGGTATCAAACTCCTGTCACATTGCATAAAAGGTCTGGAGAGGGTGATTGATAAACGGATACACAGAGTAGTAGAAATTTAGATGGGAGAAGAGCAGTTTGGATTCAGACCAGGATGCAGCATGACTGACTAGATATTTGCAGTGAGAAACATAGCTGAGAAAAAAGATAGAAATGTGGAAAGAGTCCAAAACTTGGAGAAAGACTTGGAGAAAGCATATGACAAGGTCCCAAGAAAGCTTTTTATGGCAGTACTATGGTGGTTCAAAGTCCCAGAATCATTGGTAGGATTAGCGTACAGTATGTACAAGGACCCAATGACTGAAGTTAGAACAGTGTTCAGTCTCGCAGAGGGGTTCCCTATGGGAATAGGTGTACATCAGGGTTTTAGCTGTGAACCCACTGCTGTTCTTACTGGTGATAGACTACATAAGCAAACACATCAGAGCAGATAGATCAACAAAGTTGCTCTATGCAGCTTGTTTGGTATTACAGGCAGACTGAGCAGCAACTTCAGCAAAGGATAGGGGAATGGAATGCAAAACTGAAGGCACATAGGATGATACTGATAGGGGAATGGAATGCAAAACTGAAGGCACATAGGATAATACTGATAGGGGAATGGAATGCAAAACTGAAGGCACATAGGATGATACTAAGTACAGATAAGATGGTGGTAAGTGCAGCAAATTGGGGAACTCAGAAGAAGCTACACACTCTAAGGACCTAAACCTTGTCGCCACAATAAACATAACATGCCGGAGGGATAGATTCCTGCCCCAGAGACTTCCCATACACTGGAATAAACTATCTATCTATATCAAACAAAGCTCCTCATTAGCACTCTTCAAGAAAAATCTTGATGATTGGATGGGAAATACGAAATTCACCCCGGGGATCACCTCTGTGGGTCTGCTCGACAGTGGCACAAAAAATAATTTTCTTGGGTGGCAAAAGCCAGGGTACCTTTTTGGCTGGGTTTATATAGGCCCCAGGGCCAATAGCCTAGTACCTACCTATGAACCTATGAACCTATAAAGCTGAGAATTGAGATAGGAGGGAAGAAGTGGAACAGGTTAGCAGCTTCAAATATCTGGGAGGGGTGGTTGAGGAGGAGGAAAGTCTGAATGAAGAGGTCAAAGCTAGGATCAGAGGCGCTGCAGCCAACTGGCATAGGGTGTCAGGTGTAGTGTATGACAGAAGAATGTCAAAGAAAGTGAACAGTAAGGTATACAAATCAGTGGTGTGGCCAGTACTACTGTATGGTACAGAAACCTGGGCAATAAACACAGAGCAGATGATGAAGCTAGAGGTGATGGAAATGAAGTGCCTGAGATGGGTGGTAGGATGCACATCGTGGGACAGACAAAGAAATGAAGACATAATAGCAGAAGCTAAAGTAGGTCCACTTACAGAAAAGATCAAAGAGAACAGATTATGGTGGTTCAGGTACATGTGTAGAAAAGCATGATCAGAGAGATGCAGTGGGGGGGGGGGTGCAGGGCAGACAAGTCAAAAAAAAAAAAGAAGAAAAAGAACAAGTAGCTAGATATGAAAGGTTAGTAAATCAAAGACTGTAGTGATGTAGGAAGAATGTTTTTTTATTTTGTTGTACTTTATAATGTATAAATTGGGGTGGAGTAGTGAAGAAGATTTGGGACAAACTGGAAGAAGGTTAGCGGAAACAAGGGTGTCCAGCAAAGAGGTTGATGGATTGTATGAGAGGAGATCTGCGACAGTCAGGCATGAGTGTCATAGAAAGCATGAGTGTAGCGTTGAATTAAGAGAGTTCACAACAGTTAACACAACACCCCAGCCCCATTTAGAAAAAAATGGGAAAAAGGCGGTGGTTGATGATGACGATCTTATGACATAGTCTGTCAGTTGGCACAGAGAGTTAAAGTTCTGTGTTGTAGTTCTTCTGGTTCAGAGTTTGCCCTCATTTTCCTATGATGGAAGCTTAAGCACATCACTTTGCCAAATATTGCTCCCAGGTCACTCCTAAAAATGGACCTTCTACCCTGGTTAACAAACAGATATCATGGAAGTATCTCAGTAGCTTAAAAGTTAACACACTTGTCTTTGGTGCAGAAGGTTGTGGTTCTATTCCCCTACCAGGTAATTTTGCTTAATATTGGGATTGGGGGTGGGTATAATGGTTAAGGTGTTTAGCTCACAGTCACTAGATATAGGGTTTGAGTCTCATCTTTGAAAGGAAAATTGGCTAGGCTTAAAATGGTATAAAATCCAAGACCATATATTGTTTTCTATGTAGGCTTAAAATGGCCAATTGGCCTACAAAGGCAGCTAGCCTAGTACTTACCTATGAACCTTTTGGTAATATTCTGCCCTTTTTTTACCTCCACATAAATATTGGTGGCTTAATTAGAGGCATGTATGGACCATTTGAGATAAGTTTTGGAGGGGTATTCTTAGTGGAGTTAGACCAGTGGCTAAAAGTAAGTATGTTCAGTATCCTACTTTGAATTACATGTTGCTGTAATATTTAATTTAATTTTTATTTGTTTTGACTATACAATTGTCCAAGTGGAGGCCTGGAGAGAAAAGCTGTACAGCCTTACTATAAATATATGTGTGTGTACAAATGACAAATATTTAAGCAATAACCCATGCCTGGGTGTTGGTAATGCTGGATTTACCCATGGTTGGTGTGGTTTGGTCACGAGGGCGAAGAAATGGGTTATTGCTATTATACAATAACATTACTTAAGAAAAATAATACTTACTTTTCTTAAATAATGTTCTTGTATAACGGCGCCATGCTGTCCTTCTGCCGCTGGACAGCTCCAGTTTGCCATTCATGATGTACTTTGCCTGCGTTTGGAACTTGCGTTCCCACTCATACCCAGTACATCGGTGCTCGGGAAAGTACGCAATGGAGAAAAAAAGATCTCCGTTGCTCCATTTTTCTGTAATTTCTTTTTTTTAATATTGGTTTGTGGAAATTTAGGGGTAGGAGAGCTGCACTCCCGACTCTGCAAATACAAGAAAGACAGCTTGAAGAAAATGCAAGGGAATTCAGGTGCGTGTATTTAATTTTAAATACCGTACCTGATTTTCCTTCTGTTTTCTTCATGCTGTCTTTCTCGTATGTGCGGAGTCGGGACTACAGCTTTATTTTTTTTTAATAAAAAAAAAAAATTAAAACTTGGACAATATGCCAACGGAAAAAAGTCCGGGGACCAGACCTTTTCCTTTGGTATATGTCGGATTTACAACGGTCAATCAGAGTGCACATTTTGGAATAGTAATGGACAGATTGTATAATTGTCAGTAATTGTTTGGTATATAAGCATATCAACAAAAACGTGCAAGGTAATTACTACAGTTAAGACACAATGTAGCAATTTCTGACATATTTTAAAACATTCGCTGTTCATTCACTATTTTGTATGCATCAGTACACAGCATTATCATAAAAAGCAAGCATTGTTTGCACTAGAAAGTTTCAAGATTGGTATATGAAGATTGAGCTGAATATTGTGAAGGAAGTGATGTTAGAAGTTGAGGGTTATGATGATAAGATACAAAGGATGGCATGAGAGCATACAAAGGTTAAAATAGTGACCAGGATTCAATAAAGCCTACACTAAGTGTACACTGTTCTGAGTGAACAGACAACAGAGACATAACTCATACCTTCTTCCTAATTTTAGTTTTCCTACAAATATTCTTGCAGTTTTAAGTAATGGCAGAGATTCATAAAGGTTACCACAAAGTCTAGAGTGTAGTGACTAGAAAGCAGAAAAATGTGATATGAATGTTCTTGAATACATATTGTGTACACTTAATGTAGGGTCTTACTGAATCTGGCCCAGTATGTTTTATAATGGGCAGCAAGCATCACAAAATTCAGATAAGTGAGAAGTTTGCAGAGAAAGAGAGAGATTGACATGATTAGAGACCATATACCTTATGTATAAATTTACAGTTAAAATGCTTTTAATGAAGTTGCAAGAAAATAGATTTATCATATTAATAAAAGCACAGAACATAATTATGAGCCTGGCAGGAAAAGATGTTCAAACAGAATGGCAGACAAAAATGTTATGGTGGTTGGTGCCCTGAAACACTGCTTATGTACTTTAGCAGATCTGATCATATAATTTTAAAGGTAGTGGTAATTACGCCAGGATCTACTAGTCCACAAGGACAAGAGATATAAAAGCCCCATAAAATGATATGTAATGTGGAAATATTATGCAATCGTAAAATGTGCTACCAGCAAAGCAGTTACTTTCATTTTTGATATTAAAATTGTTGTTGTTGAGCAACAAGAGTTTGTTTAGGTCCCGTTTTTTGAATTTTAAGTGAAGGAGAGGCAAGTAAAATGTATTGTCCTACTGCAAATTTAAGAGTATAAAGGAACTGTGATTTTTATTTTATTTTCACACTACTTTTCTCAGATAGTAAATTTATAGTCTTGCTCATTTAGATACAAGATATTGTTGTGGAGACTCAAGACCTCCGTGAAACTCGTTCTGCCAAAGATGCTTTGCTTCTGTGGTGCCAGATGAAGACAGCAGGGTGAGTAAAGCCAAACACATTAATTATAGTGAATAAATGTTTATTACAGGTTTATCAATATATATATTTAGTAATTCAGAGTTTACAATTATGTAATTCATTTCACCTAAATAATGAGTAAAGTCCAGAACGTGGGCTTAAGTTTTCAAAGCGCCAGAGAGGAAAAAGTGAGTGTTTCAAAGTGTTTGCTCTCTATAGAGCACAGTCTTTATGCATCTGAATCTCAAACAGTGGGTTAGGGTAGTAGCATTCTTGTTCTGACAGATGCAAGTATGAGCTAGAAATCTGTCCTCTGATGATATTTTTGCGTGGCTTTCTAGGGGAGCCTTGAAAATATCTAGGTGTATGTGGTGAAGTTACTACCAATTTCTGTTCTGTAGTCCAGCTGTACGATATAACCAAAGAAAGAGTTATCACCCTTCTTAATAAATAGCTGAAATCAAATAAAAAAAAGGCTAATAAAGCGTACTCAAAATATATTTTACAGATAAATTGTTTAGAGTTTAAGATGCAATACATTCAAAAAGACAAAATTTCAATAGATTTTAAAAATCACATGATAAATTAAAACATACTGGCCTCTTCAGAAATGTTCACAGGACTAAGTAGGCATGATATGCCCTTAAATCTGAATTGTTGATGTCTGCATGATTAAATTCTTAATGTCCTGGTTTATGAGGTCACTGATTATGCTTTACATGGATTTGTAGACAAGACTAAAAATGCTACTGGCTCCACGTTTGCATGAGTCAGTGGTAGGGCCACCCTTATAAATGGGCATTACAACTGCAGTACGCTGTCCATCAGGAACATAGCCCATGGCAAGGCCTTGGCTGAGCAACTTAAGTAAGGGAACAGCAAAAGCTAACTTGACATTTTAAGACAACCAAGATATTGTCTGGACCCACTGAAATAGTATTTTTAGTCTTGAAGAGTAATTATGGCCCTTGGAGACATGGGGGTGTGGCTCTGGTATGTTAAGTGTGTAGATGATAGTTTCAGAGGAGAAATTTCCAGCAACTTATTAGTCAATATGTTGGTAATGCTGTTACTATTTGAATAGTAGGTGCCATTATGCATGAGTTTTGAGGAGTGTTGTGAATTATTCCTTAGCTTTGTAATGTAGGTAAAGAAGTATTTATAATTACCCTTAGCTTCAGAATCAAGCATATCTTCATGGGACGCTTTGCTAGTCTTAATAGCTGCTTTCAGCTTCTTGGTGAGGCATTTTATATTCTCATTCTGATAAGAGGTTCTGACCTTATTAGGAAGCCTAAGCAGTTTCTTCCTTTTGTTGTAAAGTTTATTTGTATCAACTGACCACTGGGCCAGGTTGTTGTTGAATTTGCCATTATGTTTGCCCCTGGTGGGGACAGCTCTATTAATGCATTTATCTAAAGGAGCATAAAGATGATTGGAAAAGTTACATACATATCCTGGGTACATTTTGGATTTAACACAGGAGAATTCTGCAATTTTTGTAAAAGGCTGTCATGAAATTGTTAAACAGGGTGATGTTGTAACCATTGAAGAGGATGTTTTAAAAGAGAAGGTAAGCAGCTGGCAATCAGACTTGACAATCAGGGACCAAACAAGGACAGGGAGCAGGTGGGAGCCACGTCTGTGAGAACTAGGTCCAGGATATTTCTGTCCCTCGTGGGGTTACAGTAGGCAGTTTGACCAAGGGATTCTCTTTCACCCAATTTAAGAAATGCTGTGCATACCTGACATTAGAAATATTAGTACACCAGTCTATGGAGGGCTGGTTGAAATCATCAAGGATTAGAGGTTGATCTCTAATAGGGGTGTTTTGTAGGAATGATAGGAAGTTATGGTCATGTGGGGGGCCATGCAAGGGTTAAAAAAATGTCAGTCCTACCAGAGTGTCATGCAGACCATGCCACATTTATGTTAACTCTGCAATGGGCTGTTAAAAGTAAAAGGAACATTCTGTATACTAATATGAATGCCTTTTATGTACATAAGAAGAGATCAGTAAGGTTAATGGTCACTTAGTCCTATCCTTCTCTGCCAGCTCTTACAGGTACCTGAGCCTCTATTCAGACTGGTCACCTGTGATATAGCCACGTCTTTATTGCCAAAGAGCTGACAGAACAATTACTAAGCCCTTGAGTAAATTAGTGATGACAAAGAAAAAAAGCCACTCTAATATGGTTTCTTAATATATCTAAATAGTATATAGCCACTCTGTTTAGCATTTTTATATTCCCTTAGGTCAGCAAGGTAAAATAGCTGTAAAAAAAAGTTTTCAGTTCACCAGTTTTTCCCTTTGATTCCTGTTCGTTATGTTCAATATTAAAATCACCTACCAACAGTATCTGTTTAGAGATGAACTCTGACATCAGTCAACAGATATTTAAGAAGGGATCATAACCAGAAAAGAGTGCATAAATTGACCCCCATAGTAAGTAATCCTTGCTTGAGTCACTTTAACTCTCTAGGACAAACAAATTACAAGACTGCAGAGTTATTGCCACACCCCCATAAGCTTTATTATCTGTTGAATTTACAAGTGCCATCTTAATGATTAACATGCTATTCAAAATATATTGTGCTACACTGAGGTGAGATGCATTTCTTGACTGCATGTAAAGGCATCAGTTATCACATAGCAAAATATTTATTTTTACTCTTTTTATATCTAGCAATTATATTTTAGATACAATATTCATTAAATTATTTTAAATTGAAAACCTAGCTGCATGGGAGGTCCAATCCCCCCCCCCCCCCCAAAAAAAAAACACAAGCTCTTCATGAAAAAAACTATCTGGTAACATAATAGTGATTGCACAAATGAGTAGTGATCATTAGTGTTTTGAAAACAAGCAAGGCTTCCATTTGATTCTGTTGTACAGAAGACTTGGGAATGTTGAAGGTGATGTGTCTAGGATGACCATTATTAGGAACAAGAAAATTATTTTTCCCTAAAAGTTTCTGTTTGAAAACAGGAAGTTGCTGTTCATTTGCCTGCAGGGCTTCTAAAGAGTAATAAAATAACTAACACTGCCCTTACATAAAGATCTTATCCATTTTTGAAATCTTTCCTACTGGTTACAACATTGTTTAATGAGGAAGCATAAGCAGGGCTAAGGAGTGGATTGAATGAAATACTGGATTCTGTGCTTCTGTAAATGAAAATATGGTACTAAGACCAAGGGCGGTGCTTGCAACATCTGGTAATGACAATACACAGCATGAAGTAAGAGTAAAAATGCTTCGTTTTTTTTTCTTATTTTCATAAGATGATAGGAAATGCAAGTGAGTTGAATCACAAGACCATGTATGCCTTGTCAGTAACCATTCTAACTGTGCACCCCCTTCTCAAAAGGGCAAAGCAGGTACTCATCTAATTCTCCAGGTTTAATTGGAACAATAATAGGGTGTCACTGTGTTTAACTTGCAGGGGAATTCTGCCTCAAGGTGAGGTAGTTGTTGGGTAAAATATTTCTCTCTAGTTTATTTTCTTTATGTGCTGGTGGAGATTTAAGCCCTTAATGAGCCTATAGTTTCTTGGTTCGGTAGTAAGGCTGCCCTTGTGTGAAGGTGTCATCTCTGTAGTTTGGAGTATGTCAGGGACAGATCCTGTAGCTAAGCTTAGTTTAAGCCTTTTTGAGGAAGGGATCCACAAGGCCACGTTTGGCACTCTTTCTCAGGCATCCATGTAAATTATTATGTCCATTGGAATTATTATTTTGGTTTTAAAGAGTACCTTTAGTATGTTTTCCTTTACGATGTTAGGAGGTATAAAGGATTTGAAAATTTGTAGAATTTTATGTACTTTTACATTAAAACTATATCTAGCATTTAGCATACCTGATTATTGAACTTAAAAGTCACTGAATATGTAACAACTCTGATTCACTGTTATTTTTTTCTGTCAGCAGCTATGCATGCAGGTTACAGAAGCAAGAAGTAGTAGGCAGATTGCACACACCTTAGAATGAGTTATGTGTTAACCTGTGTTATACTGTGTAAAAATTGGAGTGGGATATCTTACTTATTTATTTTTGTATTTTATACAGGTATCCTAATGTAAATGTTACAAATTTCACATCAAGCTGGAAGGATGGTCTGGCTTTCAATGCACTGATCCACAAACACAGGTAATGAAAGGCCAGTATTATAGTGTTCAGAATAAACAGTTACAGTATGCAGTTGCACAATAGGTCACATGGTTATGGGTTTGTTGTCATCTGTCACTTTTGTTTGCTGTTGTTTGTGAAGAACATTAAAATATGCTAGAATAACTTTTGAAAAATGAATTCTTACAAATGTAATGCCTTCGGGTATGTGTCCCATTATTTGGCAGAGATCCAGGTGCACTAGTAAATGACGAGGCCTCAGGCTAAGTTATGGAAGTGAGTGTTTTTGCAGGAACTAACTGGCATAGCTCTGAGCAAGTGCTGCATGTCTGAGTGAGAGATTATGGCTATAAATATTTTAATTCTGTTGCAGCATGTTTGTAATTTCCCTTTTAATGCAGGTTGAATAAATGATTATGTTGTATTCTACAAAAGTGACTGCAGTTGGATCTTATGGTATCCTTTCATCAGTCAGAGAGGAAGAGTGTATAGTTAGAGTACCTTTCTTCTTTTAAAAAAAAGTTTGTGTGTGTGTGTGTGTGTGTGTGTGTGTGTGTGTGTATACATATATATATATATATATATATATATATATATATATATATATATTAATTTTCATTTTATTTGCACAGCTTTCCTTTTGTAAGAATACCGTATAAATCTACCATGCTGCTGTCTGGATTCACGTTTTCCTGCCTGATGTTCTTCGTGTTTCACTGTTGCAGTCATCACATTTGGGTTATCTGCTTGCAGTAGCCCTCAGTCGGCCTGATTAACAAAGTCTTGGGTCCTGCGTCGGTTGCTGTCTCTTCTTCTGTGACGTCAGATAGTCAGATAGTCAGGGGTATAAAACATGCAGCCGACGCCATTACATCAGTCTTTCTTGCTGTGCGGTGCCCAAAGCAGAAGCATTTCGCAAGTGCCGGTTGGCTGACTCCTGAGATTTTCATTTTCGAGTTTCAGAACCAAAGTCTTCAACTAAAAGCTAAGTACGCTGTTGGGGAAACTTTTTCTTCTTCTAAACCAATGTCAGTAAAAGTAAATAATTGCATTTCTTGTGGAAAGCAAATACCTCATTAAGATTTTCATTCGTACTGTATTCCTTGCCAAGGCCCTGACCATGACGTACCTCGCTGTCAGTTTTGTGCCTTATTTAAGCAACGTACTATCCGTCATCTGTATATTTACTCTTCTAAATATTTTGCTGCTCAGTTCAATTATCCAGATATGCCTTCGGTAAGCCATCCGACTACCAACATTCTGAAAAAAACGCAAAGATAAAGACAGAGATAGGCCGCCTAAGTCCAAAGCTGCCAACGACACTTCTCCTAAGCCAGTCGCCAGTTCGCCGGTACTCAAGTGAGGTGCTTTCGCAGCCCCTGATACCCGCTACTTCGGATATGCAGGCCTCTGCTGAGACCAACTGTGGAACCTGCGGATGTCTCTACCTTGGATGGGTCCGGAAGCCGCTGTGCAGGCACTGGCTTCTGAGGGTGTTTTCAGGCCTACTGACTTGCATATTAAACTGACACCATCTTCTTCATCAAGGCCTAAAACTCGAACCATGCCTAGAAAACAGATGCCCAGACCGCATCATCAGGTCTCTATGCCTAAAAAACAAATGATAAGAATGGCTGAAGACCTTATTACTTTAATCTGGGAAGCCAACCTTCCCCCTCTAAGAGACCTAGGACTGAGTTTGCTTATGATACTTCTGACCAGGATTCTGAAATTTCTGTTTCCTCTGATGACCAGGATTTACCCTCATCTACCTATGAGGATTCTGATGCTGAGGACTCTATTCCCTCTGCTTCTCCCCCAGAGGATTTCTCTTTTGGTGAATCCCTGCATACTGTTAGGGAGCTTTTTTGTTGGGAAAGTCAGGATTTCTCTAATTCTAAAAACAGGCTTAAGGATTTCTTACTCCTGCCCCAACACAGGCCTTTAGCTATCCCTCCTGTACTAGACATTGTTGATGATGCCTTTTCGGAATCTAGCTTGGCCCCTGACTCTTTACCTCATGCTCCCAGAAAACCTGATAGATATTACAGGTTTCCTGACTCTCACAAGTTCCTTTTTAAAAATCCTACTGCGGATCCTGAGACCATTTCACAGGGACCCAAAGGCATTAAAGCTACTACTGCCAAAAATCATACCCCTTCTGATAGAGACTCCAGGGTGCTGGATAGATGGGGTAAGAAGGTATACACTTCTGCAACCTTGGCCATTAGGGCCTTAAACTGCCAGTTTCATATGTTAAAGTATCAGCAACATATTATTGGATTGCTTAAACAGAAAATTAAGTTGATTCCTGATTGTGCTGAAAATAAGGATCTACAGGATTTAATGCATTCTGCTGAACAGGTTGGACAACATACTTTGCAATGTGGTTCTGATTCACTAGAGGCATCTTGCAGGGCTCCTGTCACTGTGTCTGTACTTAGAAGTCATGCTTGGCTTAAGGAGAAATCCTTTCCAGATCATGTTAAAGCTAAATTACTGGATGCTCCCTTAAATCAGGACCGCATGTCTGGCAACAAGGTAGAAAAAGTTCTTAAAAAGATGGAGGAAAAAGCTAAATCTATGCAAACTGTTAAAGATTTCTTACAAGTACAACCTCCAAGATTTAATAGGCATTGGCCCTCTAAGAATTGGCCCTTTCCTGGCTCTTCCAGGCCTTCTCATTCCAAACCCAGATCCAGCAGAACACCCAGGCTGCAGTCCCAGGGTACGCACAGGACTAAGCAGTGGGGGCCCCCCACTTCCAAATCTGGGAGTAGTAAAACTCCCCCTATGGTAAACTGTCTCAATGACTTAACTTTAAAACTTCCAAGCACTTCTCAACTGACTGCTCCTTTGGGGGGAAGGGTTGCTCTACATGCAAAAAACTGGGAACTCATTACCCAGGACAAATGGGTTTTAAATATAGTGTCCCAGGGATACAGATTTCACTTCCACACGTTACCAAGCCCAAACGGTTGGCCAGATCTACCCCCAAGTCAGTGGACAGATGCTCAAAAACAAGTACTCTCTCTCTTAAGCATAAAGGTTATTCAAACTGTACCAAAAGAGGAAAAGGAACAAGGTTTCTACTCAAGACTTTTCCTGGTACCTGGAAAAGACAATTTATGGCGTCCTATCCTGGACCTGTCTACTTTAAACACCTTTTTGTTGATTCCAAAATTCAAGATGCTAACTCTTCACCAGTTGCTTCCTATGCTAGGCAAAGATGCCTGGTTGACAACACTCGATTTAAAGGAAGCATACCTGCACATCCCAATCAGGGAATCTTGCAGAAGATACCTACACTTCAAAGCAGGCTACATGCACTATCAGTTCTCTGCACTGCCCTTTGGCTTATCTACTGCACCCAGGGTATTCACAAATTGCCTGGCTCCAGTCATTGCATTTTGCAGGCAAAGAAATATTCAAATTTACCCATACCTGGATGATTGTCTAATTCAGGCAGAAAGCCAGGACATAATTTTGAATCATCTGGCTTTTGTACAAAGGGTGCTAACTTGCCTGGGGTACACCATAAACGAAAAGAAATCACACCTGGTACCCTGTCAACAAATTATATTCCTGGGAGCAAGCTTGAAAACAACTTCCCAGATGGCTTTCCTCACACCAGAGAAACAAATTCATTTGACAACCTACTTCAAACTAGTAGCCACAAAAACCCTGATATCTGCAGGGCAAATACTGCAAGCCTTGGGGTTCATGACCTCCTGCATTCTTCTAATTCCATATGCAAGACTGCATATAAGGAAACTACAATGGTATCTGAAAAGCCTATGGTGTCAACATTCTCAGGATCTAGAAGCAATGATTCCTGTCATACCTTGTCTACAGTTAGAGTTCCTTTGGTGGGCATAGGCCTGCCACCAAACCAAGGGACTGCCATTCACTCTACCCCCTACTGCCCAAACCCTAACAACAGACTCATCAGACTATGCATGGGGGGCTCACCTGGCAGGGAAGTGCATTCAGGGCAAATGGAACCCAAGTCAAATGCACCTGCATATCAATCAAAAAGAAATGTTAGCTGTACAGAATGCTCTGACAGCCTTCAAGGACAACATTCTTCCAGGAAAACTAATGGTAAAGACGGACAATACCACTGTGTGGTACATAAACAAGCAGGGGGGTCTCCATTCATACCCCCTCTGCAGAGTAGCCATGGCACTGTGGAACACAGCCTTGGGCTACCAAGGGCATCTACAAGCTCAATTCCTGCCAGGAAAACTAAATACACTGGCAGACGGACTAAGCAGAAACCTCATGGACCCACACGAGTGGAAACTGGAACCGAAGACTTTCAACATGTTGACAAACAAATGGGGGAGCCCAGATATAGACCTATTTGCCTCCTTCCAGAACTACCAATTAGACAAATTTTGCACAAGGACTTACCACAAACAAGCTTGGAAAGTGGATGCTCTGTCCTTCAGCTGGAAAATCCTTTCAGTTTATGCCTTTCCTCCTCTGCCTCTCCTCTCCAAAGTACTACTAAAGATCAAACAGGATAAACCAAGGATGATACTGATTGCACCAGACTGACCACGCCAACACTGGTATCCCCTCTTGCGCAGTGTGTCACTGTTGGCCCCATGGCACCTGCCTCAGACCCCTACCCTGTTGTCTCAGCAGGAGAACCACATTCTGCACCCTCAGCTTCAAACCATGAAGCTAGCAGCCTGGCTAATTACCCAATCTCTCCTTTACCATCCATCAGTAAACCAGTGATGGATATCATTTTAGAGGAAAGGAAGCCTAGTACTAGAAAGTCTTATGCGGAAAAATGGAAAAGATTCTGTGCATGGAACCAGTCTCAAGGGATGAGCACAGCAGCGCATAACTTACCTCAGATTCTACAATACTTAACCAAGATGCTTCACAAGGGCCTTTCTTTTTCCTCCATCAAAATTCACACCTCAGCCATTTCAGCTCATTATAACACAGAACCTCCCCTCTTCTCTCATCCACTGCTCAAGCAGTTCCTCAGAGGGGCCAAAAATTTAAGACCACCCAGGAGAGCCCCAACTCCTACCTGGGACCTTAACTTTGTATTAGAGAAGCTCACTCGTCCTCCTTTCGAGCCAGCTGCTAGTGCAGATTTATAATTCCTTTCTTGGAAAACAGCTTTCCTTTTGGCAATCACTTCAAAAAGAAGGGTATCTGAATTACATGCCCTTATGGCAGTGGAGCCTTTCATCATCTTTCATGCGGACAGGGTGTCCCTCAGAGCCAATCCCTCCTTCATGCCCAAGGTGGTATCCAGTGTGGCTCTTAATCAGTCTGTTCATTTCCCAACCTTTTTTCCTAATCCACAGAACAAAGGGGAATGGATACTACACTCCTTAGATGTGCACAGACAACTTAGATTTTACTTGGACAGAACTAAACCTCAAAGGAAATCTGAACAACTGCTGGTGGCATTTGCTGCAGGGGCAGAGGGGAAGGCTATTTCAAAGCAAACCATTTCTGAATGAATAGGCCATTGCATTAATTTCTGCTATAAGCACCATGGAAAACCTATCCCACAAGGGATCAGATCCCATTCAACCAGGGCTGCATCTACCTCTACAGCCTTTCTCAGAGGTGTCCCTACCAGGGACATCTTAGAAGCTGCTACCTGGAGTTCTGTACATACTTTCACCAAGCATTACCATTTGCCAATTTTCTCTAAATCCAGAGTCTTGCAGGGCCTTATAGCTGGTCCTAATGCTATCTGAATTCCTCCTCCCATCCTTAGCTTTGGGAATCTACCCAAATGTGATGACAGCAGCAGTGAAACACAAAGAATATAGTACAGTTGTGTACACTTACCATAAATGTAGATGTTCGAGCATATTCACTTTTGCAGCCCTGGCTACCCTCCCTCTAGCCCCCTGACCTTTTTTTGGCTATACCTCTGGTCTCCTTTACTATGCTTAAAAGCTTTTTGGTGTATTTGCTTTTTTTGGTGGTATATCCTTGTATGTGTATGTATATATATATATATATATATATATATATATATATATATATATATGTGTGTGTGTGTGTATTTTTTTATTGCTTCCCATTAAGGGGGCACCTGACATCTGGGGCAAGAAAAACTGATGTAATGGCATTGGCTGCATGTTTTATACCCCTGACTACCTGACGTGATAAAAGACGAGACAGCAACCGACGCAGGACCCAAGGCTTTGTTAATCAGGCAGACTGAGAGCTACTGCAAGCAGATAACCCAAATGTGATGACTGCAACAGTGAATACACTCGAACATCTTCATTTCTGGTAAGTGTACACAACTGTACTTTCTGACTCATCTGAATAACTAGGGCCACCTACTGGCAATTTTGAGACTACATTCCGAATAAATAAGCTTATGGAGCACAACATGTCCTTCCATATCACTCTTGCAGTATTCATTACAGTAGGGTTTCCCTGCCAAGGGTAGTTCGACATCTGGTCAGTATACCAAAGCCTTAGGTTGTAATACGGACATCGTCCATCGCACCTATGTTCCCTGCTCACCACATAGGGCATAAAGGTGACATATGGACGTACTTTCCTCAGAACATGTTTGCTGCCAGTCCGAACACCATCTTCGATCATCGGTTTGAACACTCCTTTGTCTGCTGGTTATCATGCCATTTAGATAAGTGCTTCACTGGGATTTTTCTTCTTATCTTGCCTTTTATTTTTTTTTGTTGTGGGGTTACGTCATCCAGAAAGTTTAATTGCCGGTGTGGGAGATAGATTCCCCATAAAGACCATCACAAGCAGTGTTTGTTTTGCTTAGGTGTTTCTCATGACCATACATTGTGTCCTGTTTGTCAGGCACTTGACCCTAAAACTCTTCATTGTCATCTCTCCTCCTTATCCATCTACCTGGAAAACCAGTGTCTTAAGTTGCTGGTGCACAGTACAGTGGCGTAATTGTCCCAGCCCAAGGGTCAGCCATCTGCTAAGAAGAAGACCAAAAGGGTTAGGTCAGATTCTACAGCTGTAACGCCTCCTCCGGATGTCTCTGTTGAGGCTGGTGAAAGCCTGGAGGATTGCACAGTTTGTTTGATTCCTCTACAGCAAATGCTTTGGAGGCTGGCATGGTACAGCTTCTCGCATGTCCTTGGAGGCTCTTCAGATGTCCATTTCAGATGCTCAGGGGGAACCTCAGCTGATAATATCAGAGGAACCAAGGGGTGTTCCGCAGATTCTTTTTAGGGAGGAGATTCCTACTTTGTTGATTGAATGTCCGCAGGGCTCTGAACCTCCTAAGATATTTAGGGCATATGTCCCTTTAGAGATGAAGCAGAAGACAAAGCAGATTTCCCCTGCTCATAAAACACTAAATGGAAGGAAACAGTGCTCAAAACAAAATAATCAGAAAAATGAGCACTCAGGAAGAAACACCCAGTAGGCAGAAGAAAATACGTTTAATAATCCCTCCATATAAAACGATCCACAGCAGCAGCACACACATATACGCCCAACAGGTTAAAATGTGTTTTCATCAGAATAAAGACTTCATCAGATGAATGTATACCTCACAAATCTAGCCTTATTTATACTATCAACAATGTAAAACAACCAATCAGAAGCTAATTGACAGATTCAAAAAGTGCAAAATATACTATACTCCTTCCTTAAAAATATATATTTCTGTATCTAAAAGCAATAAATAGGATGTATAAATACATAAAAATGTTTCATTAATAAAAAATGTTAAAATACAATAAATATAGAATTCTCATAAAATCTTCATGAAAGTAAAAACAAAATGCAAGCAGTTCATTAATCATAATAATGTCATCTGGTGGCCTAAATGGAAATGACATGCTATAACTTTGCTGATCTAAGCTTTAAAATAGGAGACTGCTTCATTTAAACCGCCAGAATAATTCTCTATACTCCAGCCTTGTCTCCCATGGACCCCCTTAATGTCCTTTGGCACAACTTCAAAAACAAATAAATGAAAACAAGCATCTTGACATGCTAACTTATGTTTATACAAAGCATTATTAACACATTTGTTCATTATGTCATAGTCATGTTCCTAAATCCTAGTTTTTCACTTTCGTTCAGTTTTGCCCACATAGAAAGAAAAACATTTCTCACATTGTGCAAGATATACAAGACCACTTGTATTACAATTAGCAAAACGAGAACTACAAATCATTTAGTCTCTACAAGCTAAATAAACAGTTTCACCCATATAAATTAACGGGCACTGAGGACAACGACCACATTTAAAAGTGTCCACCTTTCCTTCTTTACATAAAGCTTTACTCATATGTTCTAAAAATGTTTTTAATGTTCCATCCTTTCCTATAAATTAGTTTAAAAGGCTCATCAAAAATCCCTTCCAGGTCAGAGATGTTCTTGAACCTATCCCATTCTTTCTCAAGGATGCCCCTTATTATTCCTGAGTCAGCACTAAAATCTACCACAAAAGCTTCATCCAAGCCATTAGCTTGTAAATCTTCTCTTAATTCCCTACTTGTAGATGGGGGTGTCCTTGCCCCCAAAATGGGCGCAAATCTATCTTTCCTTCCGCCAAGAACTTCATGCTCAATGTCTTTTATTATGCTGTCAGGGTAACCCCTATCCAGGAACTTGGAAGTCAAAAGCTTACATTCTTCTAAAAAAATCTCGGTCTTTGCTGGTCATTCTACAACCACGTACAAATTGTCCCTTTACTATGCCCCCTTTACTGTTAAGGGGTGTGTGTGCTAGCATAGAAAAGATATGAATTGGAAAATGTTTCCTTCCTATATACCTTAGAAACAAAATTACCTTCATCATTTGTAATGGTAATATCCAAATAATTAATTTGTTCATACTCGACCTTATAGGTAAACTTTAGGAAGGAAGTAGTTCCAGAAATGTAGTTAAAAAAATCAAGGAATCTTTCCTCTGTATCTAGCAAAAATATACAAATGGCATCCAGAAAACATTTGTAAAAATTCCAACATCCAGCAAATTCTGAACCCAAAACATTTCTTTTTCCAAAAGGACAAAATTATATTAGCGTATGTGGGGGCACAGCTGGCCCACATTGCTACACCCTGTAGTTGCGGAAAAAATTCACCTTCAGAAAAAATAAAATTGTTCTTCAGAACTAACTCCAAAGGGTCAAAATTGTACGAAACTCGTTGCTACTATATTTATCATATTCAACTAAGGCCTCCTCAAACCAACACATCCCCTCTGTGTATGGTACTGAGGAGAACAAATCCACCTCATCAATGGTAACGAAAATAATTCTGTCACTATACAACTCTGATTTGATGTTTTTCAGCATGTCCCAAGAATGTTTTAAAATACTAGCCCCCCTCAAAGACATATCCTTCAACTTGTAATCAAGAAATTTTGCAAGGGGGGCAGTGACAGAACCCTATACCTACTGTTACGCTTAGTTTGGAGTGAGCCTAACATGGGCCTTTCTCTAGTTCATGCCACATTTGGCTGTTACATGCTGTAATGCCTGATCTCACTCCCCTGATATCCATGTTTCTCTGTTTCATGCTTACCTGTGCACAAGTTCACTCCTTTTGGTGCTAAGTATCGTGGGTATTATTTACCTCCCGTTTCTTATTTGGTTCCAGAAGATGTTGAAGCCTCTTTTACTAAAACACCACATTCTTTTTCTTTCCACTGGAAGAACATTCCTTTGGAGATCTCATGTTTATGAGAAGCACCTGTGATTGGCCCCTTTCCACTATTCAGTCTTCCAGAAATGGCCTGTGAAGTTTTGGAGGTAGAAGCCTGAAGAACTCTGTCTTAAGTCGTCCTTTCCTTAAACCTGATTATTAGTGATGATGTCAGTGCAGTTTGGAGTCATCTAGATTCTGCCTCATTTTCTTCAGAAAGGACTTGAATGGGCAAGTCTTCTTATCAGGCATCCCACTGCTAACTCCTGTGTGATCATTTCAGTCCGGCATATGCCCCAGAAACCACACCCTTTTGTCACTTTGTCCTTAGCAGATATCTAAATTTGAACAGGTATGACGGGTGGGGGGGAGTAATCCTGTGCCATTTTGGGACTTAGAAAATGTATCTATTCATTTCCGCTATTCCTGTTTCAGGATTAGCAGATTTAGCAGGCTTTTGTAAAAACTGCATATCTTTCTGAGTCTTTCTAAGACTGGGTTCAAAGAAAATCTTCATAAATATTTGCATTGACCTTAACTAGGATACCATGTAATTCTCTGTATGGTTTACTTTGCTGATGCTTTAGCAAAGGTCTTAGGCTCAACTATTCACTTGTGGAAGATGGTGCGGATGGAGCTGTCTTCCCTTAAGCAGGAGCTGAAATACAAGATCCTACATGCTCACTTTTTGGACTATATGCTACTCTGCCAGCATGCTTGTGGTCTGGTCAGTGACCTCTTGAAGACAAAGCAGGCTGTCATATCTGTAGATGACCTCCGTCAGCCTCCTCCTGCTACCCCTTTATTCCAAGCCAACATAAGAAGAGTATCAATCACTTTTGCCCTTTCCAGTCTTGGCAAGGTTAGATAGGATGTTGACTCTCCCTCTGGGCTTAAATCTGTCCTGGCTATGGTCTGGAGCCACATGTGATGGGGCAATAATCAGAGTTCAGTCTGACTTGAACCATTATAGGGGACTAGTAAATTCTGTATGTGGCCACTTTTGGACAGATCCTAGAGCTCCTAAGCCATACCCTAGAAAGAGCTTCATTGGTGGATCAATTCATATCAGCAAGGTTATTGCTGCAGGCCCAAACTCTGGTACTCAAAAGACATTACAGAGACAGACTCAGTGCAGGAGGAATGCCAGATGTTCAGCTTCCAGCCTTTTTTGGTCCTGAAGGGGACAGATGATGATTGCCTTGTTCTGCACCTCAACAACCTCAGCCAACACATCTGGTCTGGACAGTCACCTTGCAGGGGATTATACCTTTGCTGCAATAGGGTGCCTGCATTGTGCTGTTCAACATGAGGGACATTATATAGCACATCAGCATATAAATTATATAGCACTTCACCATATACATTTCTTACAGGATACTCCTTCAGTCTGCTGTGTATGTCTCTACAGAGATTGCAGTGCACTATATAATATCAATCAGTGGTCCATTACCAGCAAGATCCACTTAGGCTGCAATGAGTAAAATGCCCCTATAAGAAGTACTCTGTAAAAGAGACAAGTGATAAGATTAACACACATGAGAGAGACAAAAATGGTTCCATGGTTAGTGCTGTCACACCACCTTATTTAACAGGATCACAGAGTTTTCATGTTGTGCATCAGTGCCCTAGTCCAGAGCAGTGCTTGATTTTCACAAGTCCTTTTGGAGAAAAAGGCTTGATTTTTTTTTTTTTTTTTGTGTATGACACTTCATGCCTTCAGCAGTTAAAGTATTTATTATAGAACACATTTTACATTTTTCCATATTTTCTTTGTATACAAGGTCCATGAATTTATGTACTGTAATACTGTTTACTTGTGATTATGAAACACCTAATATACATGTTGATTTTGATTCTTTAGGAAGAATGTCTTGTTGCAATAATTTCGAAGTGCGTAATGTTTAGCACGTTTAACTATTTAGAATTATTCAGTCTTCTTGTTATTGCTTCATAATATTGAAGTCATAGACCTGAGACAGTTCTATTTATTAGACCCAAAATCAGAAAAAAAGCCAGCACCAAGGAAGGTTCAGAAGTAGTTTAATAAAACTGAAACTAGACCGGTTTCAGCAGCAAGGCTTTCATCAGTAGTATAGTCAGCAAAAAGCACTTAGTCATCATCTTATATAATGTTCTTAAGGCATCTATATTACATCACTTCCTGATAAGTCAAAAATGCAAACAAGGCAAAAGTAATTGAAAAATACAATCAAGGCAAAAGTAATTGAAAATACATAGTTCAGTAAACAAAAGTTTGCCTGAGTTGCATGCATATCACCAGATTATAATGAAAAATCCAAAGAGACACAGTATACTGGTATGTCAATGATAATAAACAAACTTAATAAGAAACATATAATAAAGGGTAAATGCCCAAAAATAAACCCCAAACAAAAGTCAGGTTATAAGAATTCTGGTGTTGAATACCAGCCACAGTATCCTAAAATGAGCTGAAATGCAAAAACCTAAGCAATGCAACCTGATAAGAAATAAGTACATATCGTAATGCAAGTGATGGTTAATTACATATTATAATTTATCATTTAATCCAGGAGGAAAAGCCCCCAAGTTTAATGATCCACCTTTTTCTTTGGTATTTAGGATATCATGCCAACCTGTTTTAAAACATCGATTCCTATGATATGATCAATGATGGTGAATGTAAATTTGGCAGTGGGATGTTTGATAACATGTCTATATAGTGCATTAGTTAATCTTCTGTTTCTAATGTCACCAAGGTGTTCAGAGATCCTGACACGAAACTGTCTAGACGTTTGGCCAATATAAAATGCATGACATGTACATGTGGCAAGATAAATAATCCAATCTGAACTGCAGTTGCCAAAAATTGTATGTGATATATTTGTCCAGTGTTCCTACTAGTGAAAGAAGTAGTTTTGAAAATATAGTTACAAAACTACAATGTCCACATGGATAAATGCCTGAAAGTTTATCTCCAGTAAGTGTTCTTTGAGTTGGAGTGTGATCCATGACCCTGGTTTTTATAGTGTGAAAATAAATTCCCTAAAGTTTTGCCTTTCCTATAGGAAAAATAACATCGTTCTCGAGATAATCTTCCAACAATGGATGAGAATTCAATATATTCCAATGAGTATTAATAATATTTACTAAATTGGCACTATTCCTGCCATAAGTGGTAACAAATCTACATACATCTGATTCCTCATTGTGAGTTTTAGTATTGTATTGGAGAAGAGAATCCTGGATTTCGCCTTACTAAATTGGACTGCTGACTCAATAGTACGAGTGGAATAACCTCTGGACAAAAATCTCTTGGTTAGATCAATTTGATGACTCTGAAGATCATCCACTGAGGAACAAATCCTTTTCATCCGCACAAACTGTGATTTCGGTATGTTCGAATAATATGTTTCGGATGGAAACTATCAGCATGTAGAAGGGTATTATATTGTGAGAATTTTCTGTGTACGGACGTTCTAAGAGTGTCATCCTCCTGTTCCATTAAATTGACATCCAAATAACTGATTGCACTCCTATTATATTCCACAGTGAATTCAATACCCCAGATGTTCCCATTCAAATGTTGAATAAATTCCTGGAGGTATTCCTCACCTCCTTTCCATATAAGCCAACAGTCGCCCAGGTATCTTCTCCATATATCAATCTCAGGTAGATATATGTTATGCAAAGGGTCATATAAAATCATATCTTCCATGTAGCCCATAAAAAGATCAGCATAAATGGGTGCAAAGGATGCACCCATAGCCGTACCCTGTAGTTGCCAATAGCAGTTTTGTTGGAAATAAAAAACATTTTTAGTTAGAATGTGTTCAACCATACACAACAATAAGGTGTTCATCCCTGGGGGGTATAAATTGGTTTTATTTAGCCAGTATTCCAAGGCATTAATACCCGCCCAATGAGGGATGCTGGTATAAAGCGAGGATACATCAAGGGTACACATAAGCCATTCAGGGTCCAATTGAGACTCGGAGACTATCTGCAAAAATTCATTCGTGTCCTTGATTCTTGCTCTAACACATGTTAACAGTGGTTTCAATTTTTCAGTTAGAAAAACAGACAAGGGTTCCGTGAGTGACCCAATGCCAGATACAATCGGTCTGCCTGGTGGCTGATCAATGGACTTATGAATCTTAGGAAGTAGATAAAGGTGTTGTTTCGCAGGATCCTTAACCGTCAAATGAGTTTTGGTTTTATCAGAGATAATTCCAGATTCTACAGCCTTTTCCAAAAATTCATTAATTTCCAAGGCAAAACATGGAGTAGGATCAATCTCCATCTTCATGTAATGATGATGGTTGGAAAGTTGTCTAAGACCTTCATTCACATAATACTCAGTATCCATCACCACCACCGCACTTTGTCGGCAGAAATAATAACAATATCCGTATTATTTCTGAGTTATGGCGTGAGTGCTATTTGTTCCTTCCTAGACATGTTATGCTTTATAGTGTCAACAGAACCCAAATTGAAGTGTATATCCTTTATAACCTGCTGGAAAACAGCAACATGTTTATCCATGGAGGGTTAAATGTAGATTTGTGAAATCTAAAATCAGATGATCTTTGAGCATTGTCAGTTTGATCTTGTTGAAAAATAATTTCAAGTTAATTTTCCTACAAAAATCCATTGTATCAGAAACCAAAATACTTTCATCAGTGAAAAACAGGTATAAAGCCAAGGCCTTTATTAAGAAGGAATATTGATCATCAGTCAAAATATGACTTGAAATGTTTAAAACATTAGTACATGAATGATTTACTTCACTATCGACATGAAGAGCTCTTCTAAGTTTTTGACCTCTGTGTTTCCTTCCTGCCCTGTGTTTTTCCCCTAAAGGGACCTCAGTCCTTCACCCTTTTAGCATTTGGAGAATCACCAAAATTAGGTGTCTCAGTGTCAGTAGTCGAAGAATCCTCACCAGAGGTAATAAAGCTAGGCCCAGTCTTTTTAAAATAGACCTTGGTCTTTTTATGATAAATGAAGCATTCTTGGTACCATGAGCAAACCTCACACCCTTTGTGAATCAAATTGTTTGCCCCTATCATAATCTTCCTTATCCCGGCAAATTTATGCAATTTCTTTTTCTTAAGGTTATTTTCCAAAATAGAGATTTCTTTAGATAATTTGCCAAGACAACCCTGAAAACTAGCCTCATGTTCAAACCGTTTCAGGTTGTTACATGTTTTTCTACTTCAGTAATATTACTCTGTATTGTTCTCTCATAGAAAGAGGCCAAAATATTAACTCTAATCATGGCAGCCTCCTGTTGTGCTTGTTGCCAATCTTTCAACAGAGTTTCATCCGGTGTGCCCACTAGTGGTTGGATTTTACATCTCAATCCTCTAGGGGATATATTCTGTATTTGGTAAGCTTTAAACAATTTACTGTGCCAAATGTTTGTTCTAAGCATCTTAATTTGTTTACCTAATTGAAAGAATAAGTTTTCGCAACCGTCAACTGGATCCATGATTACCAAATCCACCTTTTCTGCCTTGGAATACTGGCTAAATAAAACCAATTTATACCCCCCAGGGATGAACACCTTATTGTTGTGTATGGTTGAACACATTCTAACTAAAAATGTTTTTTATTTCCAACAAAACTGCTATTGGCAACTACAGGGTACGGCTATGGGTGCATCCTTTGCACCCATTTATGCTGATCTTTTTATGGGCTACATGGAAGATATGATTTTATATGACCCTTTGCATAACATATATCTACCTGAGATTGATATATGGAGAAGATACCTGGACGACTGTTGGCTTATATGGAAAGGAGGTGAGGAATACCTCCAGGAATTTATTCAACATTTGAATGGGAACATCTGGGGTATTGAATTCACTGTGGAATATAATAGGAGTGCAATCAGTTATTTGGATGTCAATTTAATTCGACAGGAGGATAACACTCTTAGAACGTCCGTACACAGAAAATTCTCACAATATAATACCCTTCTACATGCTGATAGTTTCCATCGAAACATATTATTCGGAACATACCGAAATCACAGTTTGTGGATGAAAAGGATTTGTTCCTCAGTGGATGATCTTCAGAGTCATCAAATTGATCTTACCAAGAGATTTTTGTCCAGAGGTTATTCCACTCGTACTATTGAGTCAGCAGTCCAATTTAGTAATGCTAAATCCAGGGATTCTCTTCTCCAATACAATACTAAAACTCACAATGAGGAATCAGATGTATGTAGATTTGTTACCACTTATGGCAGGAATAGTGCCAATTTAGTAAATATTATTAATACTCATTGGAATATATTGAATTCTCATCCATTGTTGGAAGATTATCTCGGTGAACGATGTTATTTTTCCTATAGGAAAGGCAAAACTTTAGGGAATTTATTTTCACACTATAAAAAAAACAGGGTCATGGATCACACTCCAACTCAAAGAACACTTACTGGAGATAAACTTTCAGGCATTTATCCATGTGGACATTGTAGTTTTTGTAACTATATTTTCAAAACTACTTCTTTCACTAGTAGGAACACTGGACAAATATATAACATACAATTTTTTGGTAACTGCAGTTCAGATTGGATTATTTATCTTGCCACATGTACATGTCATGCATTTTATATTGGCCAAACGTCTAGACAGTTTCGTGTCAGGATCTCTGAACACCTTGGTGACATTAGAAACAGAAGATTAACTAATGCACTATATAGACATGTTATCAAACATCCCACTGCCAAATTTACATTCACCATCATTGATCATATCATAGGGAATCGATGTTTTAAAACAGGTTGGCATGATATCCTAAATACCAAAGAAAAAAGGTGGATCATTAAACTTGGGGGGCTTTTCCCTCCTGGATTAAATGATAAATTATAATATGTAATTAACCATCACTTGCATTACGTATATGTACTTATTTCTTATCAGGTTGCATTGCTTAGGTTTTTGCATTTCAGCTCATTTTAGGATACTGTGGCTGGTTTTCAACACCAGAATTCTTATAACCTGACTTTTGTTTCGGGTTTATTTTTGGGCATTTACCCTTTATTATATGTTTCTTATTAAGTTTGTTTATTATCATTGACATACCAGTATACTGTGTCTCTTTGGATTTTTTCATTATAATCTGGTGATATGCATGCAACTCAGGCAAATTTTTTTGTTTACTGAACTATGTATTTTTCAATTACTTTTGCCTTGATTGTATTTTTCAATTACTTTTGCCTTGTTTGCATTTTTGACTTATCAGGAAGTGATGTAATATAGATGCCTTAAGAACATTATATAAGATGATGACTAAGTGCTTTTTGCTGACTATACTACTGATGAAAGCCTTGCTGCTGAAACCGGTCTAGTTTCAGTTTTATTAAACTACTTCTGAACCTTCCTTGGTGCTGGCTTTTTTTCTGATTTTGGGTCTAACAAGTGCTCTTGCCGTGCACCAGCCTAACTTGCTAGCTCCTATACACTACAGTTCTATTTATGAAATAAAGATCATTTGAGTGTCATAAGCTTTCAGTTGTATGTCTGAAATAGCTGTTGGATTTTATTTAGAAGTCCACCGATGGGTTCGGATTGCAGTAGTGCCTTCTGTACAGGGTCTATACATCCTTCCTGTCCACAAGGTCTTTTATTTGGTGCTCTTGTTTCTGTTCACACGTCCAATATGTGTTGCACGTGAATTGAGGTCCTTCTAATTGCCTGTAGGTGTACGTGGGGTGAACAAGTGCGTGTGTGTGTGTGTGTGTGTGTGTGTGTGTGTGTGTGTGTGTGGCAGTGAGCTGGCACCCCATCCAACTCTAGTTCCTGTGTCTTGCACTGTCTGAGTGCCATAAAAGGCTCCAGCTCCCACATAATCCTCACTTATATTAAATGGAGACTTGGAAAATGATTGAATGAATGAACCGTGTGGAGGGCAGAGTTATCGTGCAGCAGTGGCTCATCAAAAATATCCTTAAAGGATTACGGTGTCTTCCATCGTTCAGGGTGGAACTACGCCCTTCTTGGGATGTAAACTTCATAGAGAATTAGTTGGCTTGTCTGCCCTTCACTGAGAAAGCATGACACAAGTCACCTTTGCTGCCTTCGGCTGTGACTGATATAACAGTTTCTTGCAGCAGACATCCTCATGCTCTTTTCATCATTTGTGGTCGTCCATCTGAACTTTTCTGCATCTTACAAAACACCAAATGCAGATGCTGTTTTTCCACACACCAAGAGATTCCAGTGACTTTAGCCCAGGGTTTTCCTTATGGCTTTCTACCCATCCTCCATATTTACAGTGTTCCTTTCAGAGGTTATCTTTTGAAGATATCTGTAAATATTCATCGATCATTGTTGCACTATTACTTACACGTGGGATATCCTGCCAAGGATATTGCATGTCTGGCCAACATACCAAAGCTCAGGTGTCTTACTCTTGCTCTGTACATCTAATGTATGCCCTAAATGTAAGCAGTACATAAGGGACGCAAACAAGATAATCCTCAGAACCCTCTTGCCACCATTGCAAACAGTGAGACTATGTTTTCATGTCAGTCTGTCAGCCATAGGGCCGAGACAAGTTTCCAATGCAAGTGGACAGATAAATGTCACTGTTGGGGAACCTTCTCTTTCTCTTTCTTTTTTTGATTGAAATGTTGTGGTTTTTCATGTCTGAAAAGAAAGGTAAATGTAGCTGTGGGAGATAGATACAGTAGAGAGGCAGCCACACTAAGTGTTTGTTTTGTCTTGGACCTAACCACCACTACAAGGAATGTCGTATTTGTAAATCCTTTTTTCGTAAAACTTTGAGAAGTCACTTAGCTTCTTTAAAGATCTACATAGAACATCAGAGATTAAAGGAGCTTATATGAGGTTGGCTGGCCTCTCTGTGCTCTTAGTTAAATATTCTTCAGTAGTTGCAAAAGACGCTAAAGAAGTTGAAGACCGAAGCTTCATTTTCTTTGGTCCAAATCTCTGCTGTGGCACTTGATGAGCCCTTAGATGCCCTGGTGTTAATTGCTGCATCCACTGTTATGAGCTGTTTGACAGAGTGCAGCAGGTAGGCATGTCCAACATGAATGTTCAGACTGTCAGTATGGACACAAAAGGGGGCCAAGGCTAATAATCTCTGAGAGACCTGACAGCATTGATCAAACTTTAGCTAAAAGAGGAAGTTCTTGGTATCCTTATAGAAGTACATCCAAGATCGGTGCCTCCAAGTAAATTTCTACAGATGTCTCCAAGAAGAAGAACTAGCAGACTAAACCATCTCCTTCAGTTATGTCTACCAATAGGAACCCTCAAAAAAGTGGTATGATTTTACCAAGGACTACTCAAGGCTATTGTGTTTCTAAAACCTCCATGCTTTTCTCTTGGTTCTTCATCCCCCAGTAAGACAGTTAAGGAATTTTCATCTGAACAATTAGGACTCTGAGTCAAAGGTTTAGTCCCTGGCTTATTCCACATAGATACCCTCTCCAATCAGTTTTGAGTTGGAGGATGATGATATTATTTTTCTGACTCTCCCCTTGAAGATCTCTCTTTTGGAGACACTGTTTTGAAAATGATGCAGCATTTTCAATGGGAGATTAAATAAGGGGATAATGTGCAAAGGGTGTATTATGGCCTACTATACATGGATGTCCCAAACTTCAGCAGTTTCTCCTGCGATAGAAGCCTTTCAGGACACTTTTGCATCAGCTGGTTTTATTCAAGAACTGCAACCTCCAACTCTCAAAAAACCCTGATATGTTTTAAAAAGTCTTTGATATAAACAGTTTTTGTGCAAAAATCCTTCCTCATATCCGACAGTAATTTGACTTGAGACAGATAAACCTACTAAACTTCTTCCATCTACTTATGCCCTCTCATGTAATAGTCCAAACAGCAACACGGATGCTCGTGGGATTCTCCTGCACGGCAAAACAGCCAAAGATACAAAACACAGCCAGCAGGTAGAGCAGGTAGAAAAGCAATTTAATACAATATGCTACAACCCAGATCAAAATCTGTGGGTTGCAAAGATACAATAAATCCAAACCGGTTTCGGCTCCACGGAGCCTTCTTCAGTGGATGCAAATAGAAATGAAAACCCCACATGAAAAAGCATCTCATTATATATGTGTATGCACACCCAACACATAACAATATAACCAATCAAAGCAAAACATTCATTAGTTATATAAATACTTTAAAATTGGTCATTGAGACCAGGTGGAAACAAGGCTCCCAGTTTGATTATCCATTTTTTCTCAAGAAAATTAAGTTGCTCATGCCAACCATCTTTATCCTTACAGATACCACTAATGTGGTCAATGACCACAAATTTAAAGTTGGCAGAAGTGTGTTTTAGAGTGTGTCTAAATAAAGCATTGTTAGGACGTTTATTTTTGATAGCACTTAGATGTTCACACATTCTTGAGCGGAAAGCTCGGGACGTTTGTCCCACATAAAATGCACGACACGTACAGGTCACCAAATAAATAACCCATTTAGTACTACAATTGGCCCATAGCTTGATTTCAAAAACCTGAGAGGTATTTTTACTAGTGAACTCTGAAGTATTAGAAACCCGCATGCAATGTGCACAATGGCCACAAGCAAAGCAACCAACTATGGGACCTCCAGTCAAGGAAGTTTGATGACTGCCTGTGGGAATACCAACACCCTTCTTATAATGACTAAGTCTAGAACCCATGGATCTTCCCCTTCTGAATGAGAACAGGCATCTATCCCTAAGCAAGGGATGTAATTTATCATCGGCCAACAGGACATTCCAATGTCTTTGGATAATATTCATAAAGCCTTTGGTATTACGTCCATAGGTGGTAACAAAACGTAAAGGTTGTGTACCCGCATGATTATTATGATCTTTGTATTGTAATAAATCTGACCTATTGAAATTGGAAGCCCATTGTTTGGCCTGATTAATAATCATTGGACGATAGCCCCTCTCTAGGAATCTATAAACCAAATCGTCACGTGTTTCAATGTAAGATGCCTGATTAGAACAAATCCTCCTGGCTCTAAGAAATTGTGATTTGGGTATATTTTGGATGATATGTTGTGGGTGGAGGCTCGAAGCATGTAACAGAGAATTGTATTCAGGGAATTTTCTAAAGATGGTAGTGGACAATGTATTGTCAGGATTCCTAGTAATTTCCACATCCAAAAAACAAATTTTGCATCTGTGGAAGGACATTTTAAATTCTATGCCCCATACATTGTTATTAAGATAATTAAGAAATTCCCTGAGATACTCCTCATCCGCCCTCCACACCAACCAACAATCATCCAAATAACTTCCTTGACTGGAGGTCCCATAGTTGGTTGCTTTGCTTGTGGCCATTGTGCACATTGCATGCGGGTTTCTAATACTTCAGAGTTCACTAGTAAAAATACCTCTCAGGTTTTTGAAATCAAGCTATGGGCCAATTGTAGTACTAAATGGGTTATTTATTTGGTGACCTGTACGTGTCGTGCATTTTATGTGGGACAAACGTCCCGAGCTTTCCGCTCAAGAATGTGTGAACATCTAAGTGCTATCAAAAATAAACGTCCTAACAATGCTTTATTTAGACACACTCTAAAACACACTTCTGCCAACTTTAAATTTGTGGTCATTGACCACATTAGTGGTATCTGTAAGGATAAAGATGGTTGGCATGAGCAACTTAATTTTCTTGAGAAAAAATGGATAATCAAACTGGGAGCCTTGTTTCCACCTGGTCTCAATGACCAATTTTAAAGTATTTATATAACTAATGAATGTTTTGCTTTGATTGGTTATATTGTTATGTGTTGGGTGTGCATACACATATATAATGAGATGCTTTTTCATGTGGGGTTTTCATTTCTATTTGCATCCACTGAAGAAGGCTCCGTGGAGCCGAAACCGGTTTGGATTTATTGTATCTTTGCAACCCACAGATTTTGATCTGGGTTGTAGCATATTGTATTAAATTGCTTTTCTACCTGCTCTACCTGCTGGCTGTGTTTTGTATCTCTCATGTAATAGAACAGTGCACAGGCAAGTACAGATGTTCATCGTGTTTCACTGTTGCAGTCATTACAATTGGGTTATCCTGCTGACAGGCTACCTGCAGTTGGCCTGAATTCCAAAGTCTAGGTCTGGCGTCGGTTGCTATTGCCTCCTTCCTGATGTCAGTGCGCCAGGGGTATAAAAGATGCAGCTGACGCCATTTTCTTCAGTCTTTCTTGCCGTGCGGTGCCCAAAGCAAAAGCAGTTCGCAAGTGCCGGTCGGCCGACTCCTGAGATTTTCAAGTTCGAATTTCAGATCCGAAGTCTTCATTAAAAGCTAAGTACCCCATTGGGGAATCTTTTTTCTTGCTCCAGACCGATGTCAGAAAAAGTTAATAATTGTATTTCTTGTGGGAAGCAAATACCTCATAAGGATTTTCATTCTTACTACATTCCTTGCCTAGGCCCTGACCATGACGTTGCTAGTTGTCGGTTTTGTGCTAGATTTAACCAACGCACTATTAAGTGTGGGTATGATTTTGCATTTCTTTGGCAGAAGATTTAATTATATAATGGCGTCGGAACAGCCGACTACCGGAGTTTACAAAAAACGCAAAGAAAAAGAAAAGGACAGGCATCCAAGGTCCAAAACCGACGACGAGGCTTCTTCTAGGCCAGTCGCCGGTTCACCGGTTCTCAGTGAGGTGCTTTCGCAGCCACTGACGACCGTTACTTTAGAGCCGCAGGCGGATACCGACACCTACGTGGATTCAACCAGGCCTGTAGAAACTCAAGGTATTGGACCTTCGGAAACCATTCCCTCAGATGGGTCCAGAGCCGCTGAGCAGGCATCGGCTTCTGAGGGCGTTTTCAGGCCTACACAATTATTTGTTAAAACGACTTCATCTTCAAAGGCAAAGACTAAAGTAGCTTTAAAGACAAAGAAACAAGTACAACAGCCCCATGGACAGGCCTCCATGCCTAAAAAACAGATGCTCAAAATGGCCGAAGACATGATTACTTTGAGCAGGGGTTCTCATCCCCCTTCTGACAAGAGGCCTAGGCAAGAGATAGAATATGAATCTTCAGATCAGGTTTCCATTTCTTCTGATTCCTCTTCTGATCAGGAATACTCTCTTCCTCCTTATGAGGATTCTGATGCTGAAGAATCTATCCCCTCAGCTTCTCCTCCTGAGGATTATTCTTTTGGGGAAACACTGCATACCATGAGGGAGCATTTCCACTGGGAGAGCCAAGATTATTCAAAATCTAAGAAAAGGCTCAGAGACTTTCTTTTACTGCCTCAGCACAGGCCCCTTGCTATTCCACCTGTGCTAGACATTGTAAATGATGTATTTTCAAAGTCCAGTTTGACTCCTGACTCCTTACCTCCAGCTCCTGTTAAGCCAAACAGATACTACAGGGTTCCCGACTCCCACAAATTTATTTTTAAAAACCCTGCTGCTGACCCAGAAACTATCTCTCAGGGTCCCAAGGGGGTCATGGCTTTCACTGAAAAAAAACGTACCCCTTCTGACAGATTCCAGGGCACTGCACAGATGGGGAAAAAAGATTTACACTTCTGCTACCTTGGCTATAAGGGCTTTAAATTGTCAGTTTCATATACTTAAATATCAGCAATACATTATGTCACTGCTTAGACAGAAAATGTTGACAAATTCTGAATGTGCAGAAAATAAAGAAATGCAGGATCTATTGCATGCAGTTGAACAAGTTGGAAAGCATACTTTACAATGTGGTTTTGATTCTTTGGAGGACTCCTGCAGAGCCGCTGTTACGGGTTCTGTCATTAGGAGGCATGCTTGGTTAAAGGAACAGAATCTGCCTGATCATGTTAAAGAAAAATTATTAGATGCTCCATTAAAGCATGGTACCTTGTTTGGTGTTAAAGCAGAAGAGGTGTTGAAGAAAATGGAGGACAAAGCCAAATCTATGCAGACAGTCAAGTATTTCTTACAGGTACAGCCTTCAAGATTTAGCAGACACTGGCCTACAAAAAATTGGTCCTTTCCAGTGTCAGGGAGGCCACAAAGAGGCAGGCACAGACACCCTAGAGGCAGATCCCAGCCCCAAGGCTCATACAGGTCTAAACAATGGGGTGCTTCTACCTCCAAAAGCGGAGAAGACAAATCACAGCCATACCAAAAGCAGTCCCAATGACTTCCCCCCTGCCAGCACCAAGCACTCATCTTCTGGCAGCTCCTTTAGGGGGAAAACTAGCACTTTTTTCTCAAAACTGGCACCTAATCACCCAGGACAGATGGGTCTTGAACATAGTGTCACAAGGTTACAGGTTCCACTTTCACACCCTGCCAAGGGCAAACGGTATGCCAGACCTGGCAAAAAATCAATGGGCAGAGGCACAAAAGCAAATTTCATCCCTCATGGGCATGAGGGCCATTCAGCAAGTACCACAGCAAGAGCAGGGACAAGGATTTTACTCAAGACTTTTCTTGGTGCCCAGAAAGGACAAAGCCTGGAGGCCAATACTGGCCCTATCTATTCTAAACACATACCTGGATATTCCAAAATTCAAAATGTTGACTCTGCAGTAGCTTCTGCCCATGCTGGGCAAGAAGGCTTGGCTTGTAACTTTAGACCTAAAAGAGGCATACCTGCATGTCCCAATCAGACAGTCATGCAGAAGATACCTCAGATTCATAGCTGGCTCAATGCACTACCAATTCTCTGCACTGCCCTTTGGCTTATCTGCTGCACCCAGGGTCTTCACAAAATGCCTGGCACCAGTAATTGCGTTTTGCAGTCAAAGAGGAATACAAATATATCCTTACTTGGACGACTGCCTTATTCAAGCAGAGAACAAGGACATTCTACTACGGCATCTGGCGTTTGTAAAAAGATTATTAACATGCCTAGGGTACACAGTAAACAAAAAGAAATCAAAACTTGTACCCTCTCAAGAGATAATATTCCTGGGTGCAAGCTTAAATACAACTGCCCAGATGGCTTGTCTCACGCCAGACAAACAAAGGCAACTGACTACTTATTTCAAAATGTTGGCAACAAACACCCAGCTAACTGCAAGAAAAATTCTGCAGGCTTTGGGCTTCATGGCATCCTGCATTCTGTTAATTCCATATGCAAGACTGCATATGAGGAAACTACAGTGGTATCTAAAAAGTGTTTGGACTCAACATTGCCACAGTCTGGAAACAATAATTACCCTCATTCCCTGCCTGCAACAGGAGTTTCAATGGTGGGCAAAGGCCTGCCACCACAACAAGGGGCAGCCATTCACCTTACCCCCAGCCAGGCAAACATTGACAACAGATGCATCAGATTATGCCTGGGGGGCCCACATGGCAGGAAGATGTATTCAGGGCTCATGGTCCGCAATCCAAATGCATCTACATATCAATCAAAAAGAGATGCTAGCTATTCAAAATGCCCTGACAGCTTTCAAGGATCTACTTCATCCAGGACAACTTCTGATAAAGACGGACAACACTACAGTCATGTGGTACATAAACAAGCAGGGAGGCACACATTCCTACCCCCTTTGCAGACTAGCCATGACTTTGTGGGACACAGCATTGACTTACCAAGTACATCTGTAAGCACAATTCCTGCCAGGAAAGAAAAATATTCTGGCAGACGAACTAAGCCGAAACCTTATGGATCCCCACGAGTGGAAATTGGATTCACAAATCTTCAACATGATAACAAGGAATTGGGGATGCCTGGACATAGACCTATTTGCCTCCCCTCACAACTGCCAACTACAGAGATTCTGCACAAGGACTTATCACAGACAAACATGGAAAGTGGATGCTTTCTCTTTCAGCTGGAAAAACTTAACAGTATATGCCTTTCCCCCACTGCCTCTCCTCCTCAAGGTACTCCTAAAGGTCAGACAAGAGAAGCCAAAAATGATACCAGTTGCCCCAGACTGACCCCGCCAGCACTGTTACCCAATCCTAAGGAACTTGACTCAATGCCCAGCTTGGACATTACCTCGAATTCCTCACTTACTGACCCAACAAAACAATCAGATCCTGCACAGTCAACTCAGGACCTTAAATCTGGCAGCATGGCGGATAATGTAGCTTTTTAAAACACACCTCTCTCTAAAGCGGTGATGGATGTTATCCTGGAGGCCAGGAGGCCCAGTACCAGAAAATCTTATGCAGAAAAATGGAAGAGATTCTGTGCTTGGAACCAGGCACAAGGAATTGACATGATTCTTCCAAATATCCTTCAGATTTTGCAATACTTAACTGAGATGCTGAACAAAGGCCTATCCTTTTCATCAATTAAGATTCATGCCTCTGCCATTTCAGCTCATTACAATACAGAGCCACCTATGTTTTCTCATCCTTTATTAAGGCAGTACTTCAGAGGAGCCAAAAATTTACGGCCTCCAAGGAGATCACCAATACCTGCATGGGACCTCAATTATGTCTTGGAAAAACTCACTCTGCCTCCTTTTGAGACAGCCGCTACAGCAGTTATAAAATTTTTAATATAGAAAACAGCTCTGCTCCTAGCAATAACCTCTGCAAGATGAGTCTCAGAGCTACAAGCACTCATGGCTGTGGAACCTTTTATCATTTTCCATCCAGATAGGGTTTCTCTAAGGACAAACCCCACATTTATGCCTAAGGTAGTGTCCAGTGTGGCCCTCAACCAAGCTATTCATTTGCCTACCTTTTATCTAAACCCACAGAATAAGGGTGAGAAACTTCTGCATTCTTTGGACATACACAGAAGCTGCGCTTCTACTTGGACAGAACCAAAGCTTTCAGAAAGACTGAGCAACTCCTGGTAGCATATGCTGCAGGATCACAAGGAAAGGCTATCTCAAAGCAGACTATTTCAAAGTGGATAGGTCACTGCATTCGTTTATGCTATTTTCAACATGGCAAATCAGTGCCTATGGGCATTAGGCCTCATTCAACCTGAGCAGCAGATGCTTCAGCAACCTTCCTCAGAGGAGTGCCAACCAAAGACATTTTAGAGGCTGCAACCTGGAGTTCAGTGCATACTTTTACAAAGCACTATCACTTACCACTCTACTCCAAATCCAGGGCAGGCTTTGCCACTGCAGTCCTGCAGGGCCTCATAGCCACTCCTAATTCTATTTAGTTCCAGCCTCCCAACCTTAGCTTTGGGATTCAACCCAATTGTAATGACTGCAATAGTGAAACACGATGAACATAGTGCAGTTGTGTACCTACCATAAATGTAGATGTTAGAGTGTATTTACTGTTGCAGTCCTGGTTACCCACCCACCATCCCCCTTATCTTTGCTGGAGCTTATCTGTACTTCTCTATTCTATACAACCCATGTGGTGTATTTGCTTGTAGATGAAAGAAACTTGTTACTTGGTGCATGCATGCTTTATAGACATATTTTTAGCCTACCCATTTGGGGGCACCTGACATCTGGGGCAAGAAAAACTGAAGAAAATGGCGTTGGCTGCATCTTTTATACCCCTGGCACACTGACGTCAGGGAGGAGGTGACAGCAACTGACTCCGGACCTAGACTTTGGAATTCAGGCCGACTGCGGGTAGCCTGCCAGCAGGATAACCCAATTGTAATGACTGCAACAGTGAATACACTCGAACATCTACATTTGTGGTAGGTACACAACTGTACTTTTTTCTTAGGGATAAAAATTAATGTTTTCTTAAAGCATACAAGCTGTTTTTAACATCTGGGATGGGAAAAGAAATAACAGAATAGCAGACTGCCTTCAGTGCAAGTGGGAACATAGGCTGTACCATGCACTTTAGCATGTATAACCTTGTTTTTAAATTTGGTCATGCTTGTGGGTGTCGCTGTCGATTTTCCTATCTGGAGGGTTAGACTTCAGTTTTTGAAAATGTACATAGTTATGTTTGTTCTAAATTAATAAGGGAAGGGGTGTTCTGAAAATATATTTAGTTTTTTGTTTGAGGGTTTTCATTAAAGCAGAAAGTCTTGAAAAATGTGATGTAGGTTTAAATGGAGACAAGAAGAAACAACTGTATCAAACTGCCAAACTTTAGTGCATGCAGACAAAAGTGGAAATACACATTAAAAAACTGTCCTATATAATAAGTGGGAAGTATAGCTTGTGAGCATAATGGGTACTGTATTATCTTAGAATGCAAACAACCTTACAGGTACAGACAAAAAGGGAAGAGTATAAAATTATATTAAGAAATGCAGAGTACAAATAGCAGTGCTGCAGGAGACATATTTATAAAGAAATGAGCATGTAAACTTGACAAAGAAAAGATTTCAGGATGGATATTCTGCAGACTATCGGGGACAAAGGAAAGAGTAGTAGTTCTGATTGCTAGAGAGGTTCCTGTAGTGATAAAAGATGGAAAAAAAGACGATAACGGTATATTTGTGCTAGTAAGGGCCTATTGGCAGGGGGGGGGGATTATACTGGGATATATTTATATTCCCTCAAAAATACTATTATGGAACTTAAAATTTTGGGAGAAGTCAGTTTTCAGCAGGGAATATTACTTAAAGGTGTGAACTGTAACTTGATTTGCAATAGTGAGGATGTATCAGGTGGACCTAGAAGGGAAAATATAACAAAAGAGCCTAGATTTCTGAAGAAATTTGTGAAGTGTTTGTATGGAAGATGTGAATTCAGTAGTAGGAATTCTGATAGAATTATGTATTATTCCCAAACGTACATTAACTGGACTAGAATGGATAGAAATTATATTTCACAGGAATATATCCTTTTAATTGAAAGCTTTGACACATATCCGATGGCTATTTCAGATCATACACCAATAAAAAACTAAGATAAAAATTCAGGGTAATGATGTAAAACGAGGCACTGGTGATTTTCTACCTACCTGTTAAAAAGAAAGGAATTTAAAGAATGGGTAGAGGAATTTATCTCTGAGTTATTAGAGAAGATAGACATTTCTTCATAAGGGATAGCTAGTGAGTGGGATAAGATGAAAATGGAGTTTAAAATAGGGTAGAAATAAAAGAGAAAGAGATATGCTTAAGAATTGACAGGAATTATTTAGGAGGTCTGACAAAGGTTACAGTATTGTAGAATAAAGGGAATGTAATAGAATAAAAGAAGGGGTACTTACAGTGTAGTCAGTTCTTCTATGCCTTCATGTGAGCAATTGGACATGCTCTTTGGACTTCCAGAATGCCTACCTACACATAAAGATAGCAGGGGAGTGCAGGAAATTCCTTCGCTTTCTGGTGGGAGTCGGTCATCAGTTCAGAGCCCTACTCTTTTTTCCCTTGCCACAGCCTCCCAAGCATAGCTCTCAACTGTCCAGTTTTTCACAGAATGTCCAGATGTTTGTCTCATATTTTTAGTCTGTTCCTCATAAAATTTGTGGATTTCTTGAAAATCTTTGAGAACCGAACTCATTAAATAATGACAGCCATTTTGAGTTTCAGGCTCAGTATCCTACTGAAAATGCATGCTAACACAAATCCTATTATTCTAAAAGCTCTCCAAGTTTATAGAGCAACATTTACAATGTGTCCATATTCTTGGGCCTTTGTCCCCGTCCCCCGTCCCCCATTATTTTAGGCTTTGTCCAGATTTCTTGTGCTAAGAGGTTGAGAGGTATGTCCCCAAGACGTTTATTAAAATGGATGCCAGCAGTGGCAGCTCAAGTGTGACTGCTGGTAGTGACGGTCTTCCTGTCCCTTAATAACTGGCTTAGAACTGCAACTTCAGGAGAGTTTCTAGCTCATGTAGGGGACTGTTTATTTCAGCTGTGCCTGTCTTTTGGAGTTTCAGTGTACACCATGAAGTCGCATCCCAGGTGGAACCATCAGTCACTGAGCTTAATAAGATGTCACCAGAACACAGGTTAGAAAAAGTCAGTATTCCATTAGAAATGATTCCTTCAATTCAGTCCTCAGACTTCTACTGAATCAGTCTCCATCTGCAACCCCCATATTGAGAGCACTGTGTCTCATGGTGTTCTTGGCCAGATTTTACATGAGAGGGCTACTGTGTACTCTGAGAGGTCTTTTGCCTCACCTGTAGGCCCCACTAGAACAACTACACTGTATATCCAAAACTTGTTACAGACATCTTCATTGATAGCTTCAGTGCCCCAACCCAAAGGTTCCCAAGTACTTACAAGGCTATTGATCCGTGAGGTTCTTAATAAAGCTAGCACAACATTTCCATGGCAGTTTTTAGCCCTTACATTTTGTGTATGAGTAACCCAGAGGTGTGGAGAACAAGGATACACTGGACATTTACTTGTCATCCTTTTCCATGAGGGACATGGGTGCTAAACCAGGGGGGGATTTATGGTTACCAATCCAGCCATCCAAATTACATTTGACTATAATAAGAGAAGCACTTTGCTTTATGTGGAGTGGAAGATGGTTCCAAAGAAGGGGTATTTTCTGTGATACATGCCTGTCACTCCAACATGTCCTGATTATGTTGCAAAAGGGATTGAGATCTGTTGATCAAGTGTTTATACTACCATTTGACTTACTAATGTGTAACAGGTCTGACAGAATGGAGCCTGTCGAGCCTCTGTACACAAGGCAGAAGTCAGCTGTTAGTGGCTGGTATGTTACGGAGAAGGAGGACAAAACTTTGAGACAGTCTGCATAGTTGATAGTTTAGGTCCTTGACTTTTTTTAGTGAGGATGCATTGTCATTCATGGGTTCATAGTTGTGTAATAGGCTAATGACCACTATTGCCCTTATAAGCCTAACCATGTGACACAAATGTGACCCACAAATTTGATTTATATATGGCATGATTTACTGACTGCCTCCCTCCATCAGAAATGTAGGTGCAAGATCAGTTGAGAATTTCCGATTACCCATCCATTGGTCCAAGTTGTGCTTAAATAGGGATAGAGGGGAACTCTGCTTCACATGAATGGGGACCCTGTTCCAGAGAATGGGAATTCTCTGGGAAATGTGTCTGTCTGTTTAACATGTCCTACTTATGTTGCAAGCAAAATTTAGATCTTTTAATCTTGTAGTTCTAATGCCATTTGTTTTGCAAATCTGCAGAAGGCTAATCAAAACAATGTCCGGGGGTGGCTTGTATGCCAGGCAAAGATTACCTCTCATAAGTCTGTATGATACTAAGTAAAGATACAGAGCTTTGAGGGGTTCAGTGTAGGACATTGTGTTTACTCCTTGTATTCTTTATGTAAGGAATCTTTGTGGATATTCTAGTTTGACCAGTCTGCATGTGTCTGGTCAAGTACATAGTGAAGGGGGCGTTATACTCTATGATAGGTCTGATGAAGGCTGAGTGCAGTGGTATGATGACTACTCTGGACCTAGATACCATTCCTTTGCTTATAAGCCAAGCAACATAGAAAGATTTGTTTACTACCATGGACATATGCAGTTCGAAGGCTAGGTTTCTATCTACATGAGTTTACACATCCCTGACTAGTGAATCAACTTTTAGGGGTGTTTTATCAATGTAGTTACCTGGAGTGGCCAACTTCACAAAAGGAACTAAAATGCATTTTTTTGTATTGAGTTTTAAGCCATGGGTTTGGCGCAAAGCGTTTCTGTGTTACACCTTCCAGAATGGTATTCTCATCTTGTGAGGATTCAGTGACTGCTCCTAGTTTACAATCATCTGCAAACTTGTTTAGCCAGAGGCCTTTGACATCTGAGAAGTAGATGACAAAGAGGAGTGGGACTAGCACAGATCCCTGAGGGACTCCACTGATGACTGGCCTCTTTGTGGAGGTGACCTCTCTGATTCTATTCTCCTGGGTCCTATCAGTGAGCCATCCTGCTGTCCAGCATGTTATAAAAAGGTTTATACCTAGTTCCACAAGTTTTTTGACAATTGCCCAAGTGGGGTATTGTAACAAATGCTTTAGCCTGATCTGGGTAGGCAGTCTGCACCATTTTCCCCATATCCATTGCCTTATTGACCTATTCAAAAAAGTCTTACCAGATTCAGAAAGCATGACCTTCCTTTGACATAGCCAAACTAAGATGGATCCAGTGTTTGGAGGTCTCCTGTATCCTTTTTAATAATTTCCATGATAATTGTTTCCATGGCTTTGCAAATAAGACTAGTCAGACTAATGGGCCTGCAGTTTCCAGGATCTCTTGAAGGTCCTCCTTTATGAAGGGGTGTGACTGTTGCAGTCCTCCATTCACATGGCTCAGCGCCTGTTTTCGGAGTATAGTTTAATCAGGACCCCTGGAGTCATTGTCATTTTGTACACTGCCAGGAGGCATCCGGGGGTGCAATTAGGGCCCATTGAGTCCATGTTCTTGACTTTAGCGAGTGCAGCCAATACATTCTCCCTAGTTATAGTTGGAAGGGCTATGTTTGTTGGTATTTTTGGGGGGATAGTTGGGAATGAGAGGGGGGCTAAAGCTGGGACTGAATTTGCCCACTAACAGGTTCGCTATATTGCCAGGGTCAGTGAATGTGGCACTATTAACCACCAGTTCAGCACATTGTTGTGTGCTGCCGTTGAGGTTTCTGACATAGCTGAAGAAGGCTTTATGGTTATCTTTCACCTAGGAGACTGTTTTAACCTCAAAGTTGTTTTTGCTTGCCCAAATTAGTCCTCTTAGTTGCCAGTTTAGTTTTGAGAGAGTTTTTATCTTTATGGGAATTACCCTTCCTGATTTTTGCCATATTTTTTCCCTTTGTTGTATATCCTGTTTAATTTGAGATGCCACCAGGGCAGTTTGTTTCTGGGGCTAGTCCTGGGCTTTCTTCTAGTTGGTACAGCAGCTTCTGTTTAGCCATTGACATGGTTTTACAGAGTTTCTGATGTTAATTCAAACTAGGCTGCTGTGTTCCCGGGGTTTGGAGAGGCATTGAATTTTGACAAACCATCACTTAATAAAAGGCCATTTGCTTTGGAATAGTTCCTGACTATTATTAGTTTTAATGGGATTATGGAGTTGATTTTAATTTTGAAGGAGACAGCTCTATGAATGAGCCTTAACAGGGAGGATGAAATGTTTGGGGGGGTGGGGTGTTCTCTCATATTTGTGAGCATGATGCCCAGTATGGTGGAACCTGTAGTGGGCATATTCACTATTTGGTCATGAGTGATTGTATTTCCAAAGTCCAGGAATTTCTGTACCTGTAGATTCGATGCTGCGTAGGATTCCCAGTCTATAGAGAGGTAATTAAAGTCTCCCATGAGTAGGGTGTTAGGTTGGTTGGCTAGTGTCTCTAGTATGTCCAAGTATGCACTGTGAGTTTTTTGGAATATGAAGGGTAACCTATAGCTAGCTAGTATATTGGTACATGATTTTGTCAATGGTGATCTTCACATGGAGGAACTCCAGCATGTCATCCTCTTTGACCACCTTAGGGGCATGCCTGTTACTGAGCTATATTGAGACACTTCTACTTTAGCCCTTCTCTCTGCAGCTGCTGGTCTAAAAGTGTGGAAGGCACTGAAATGTGCTGTGGGGTACTGTTGCCTCCTTAAGCCATGTCTCTGTAATTGCACAGGTGTTGGTATTCTTAAGTGTGAGGATAGCTTGGAGGGAGTGTAGTTTTTTATTTAGGATCACAGGTGTCTATATTCGTAAGTGTGAGGATAGCTTGGAGGCAAGGGAGCCCGCAGGATTTTTTGCAGGGGGGTGCAAACCCAGAGCCCCACCCACATAGCTCTCCCTGCCCCCTGCCAACACAGCCCCGCCCAAGTCCACCCACCCCAAGTCCCGCCCACACAGCCATTCCAGTGTCCCATTACTTGGCTATTTCTCCCCATTTGCCGTAGACACTGTTTAAATCTCTGTGTGCATACTGTTTTATGCTTTAGTTCTACAATGATTACAGGCAGTTGGATTTAATTTACAACTTTTATTTCAAACATTATAGCCCAAACACTGATAGACATTTACTAAACCTAAACAAAGCAATAGTCTTACAATGAAGACAGACTTGGCATTAAAGCTTCTCTACTTTTGAAACTCACATTCAATGAAACAGCATTGAAACCCACATTCAAAAAAAATGCATCTGGCCAGTGGCAGGTTATTTACCTTTGAACTGTTTTCAAGCAATAGGCTCCTTGCACACTGTTAGGGCCATGCAAAAGTTATTTGATTTACCTGATTGTATTAATTATAATATATAATTGAATTATATCCCTTGTATCATACAGCAACACTTGTTTGAGTGTGTTTTAAATTTATAGTTTTGAACATTTTTCCAGTAAGCAATGAAACAAAACATACAAACCAATAATGACAAACTGCCCAATTCAGAACATTTCAACCATAAAAGGCCACTCATTACAATCCACCAATATCAGTCAATACACACAATCTCTGCCGAAATAAAAGTAATCTGAATAATTCCACATTAATGATATCTGAAACTAATGAAGAGGTTGTTGCTAGAAAACAACTGTATATTTCAGTGTTTCATCTACAAATTCAGTGCCTGCTGCCATCAAAGAATAAATTGCCTATGTTAAATTAAAAAAATGGTAAGCTGGTATATTGCAATAGAAAATGGATGGCAAGCTGAAAAACAGGTTCATAGTTATTAGGCATCTCATCCAAAGGAGGACATCCTCAGGACTGCAGCATACAAATGTACATGCTGTAGGAATAGAACCTCAAGCCTCTACATTAAGATGTAAGTATTCTGCTTGTGGTGCTACTAACATAGCTTTAAAACTTTATACCACAATAGAGATACCATTTGCTAAACGAAACAGTTGCACATTGTAAATAGACTTGGCATGAGCAGCAGTAAACTTGGCTTCCCTTAAAACTCACAGTTCCTTGAAAATGCACTTGAAAATAAATTCCACCTGCTAACTCTAACTTGGGCATTTCACTGTCTCTCTCTCTCTCTCACACACAAACATACCACACCCCTCAAGGCCTCAACCTTAGTGCAAGAAATCTGGACAAAGCCTAAAATAAATAGGGACAGATTATAAATATGGCTCTCATAAACTTAGAAAATTGCGAGAGTAACAGGATTTGTGTTAGTATGCATTTTTCTAAATGATATGACGTCTAAAACTGAAATGTCTCTCATTATTTAGCAACTTCAATCCTTTTTAGGAGGAATATGGGGCAAAAATCTGGACATTCTGCAAAAACCTGGACAGCTGAGGGGTATGCTACCTCCCTCTTATACACACACACACACACACACACACACACACACACACACACACACACACACACCAAATAATTCTGGTCAGACTTGAATTAGTTCTGGGAGGGTTGCACTGAACGGCACCGTGCTTGATCTGAAGTGGGTGAAATCCTGGTAGCCAGTGATAACTGATCTGCAGCTCAGCATTGTGGAGCATTAAAGCATTTTTAGCAGAGCATTGTTTCATCACTACCTATTGTTTTTGCACATAAGCTGTAGTTATTTCAAACATTTGCCTTTTTTGATTACTACAGAGAACATTTACCCACCAGAGCTATTGTGTTTTGACTTCAGTGTGGAGCTTACCTAGTTGTTGCAGGGCTTGGCTTTTAAGTAAGGTAGCAATGCTTATTTACCATATACCATTAAAGCCACCCAACTACAAGTGTACTAACACACAAACACTGCTATAAGACACTGGTCTCCAATAAAATGTAATGCGCTTCTGAAAATACTGTAATCCTGTCCTTTTATTACAAATACTGTCATATGCATTTCAATACCCAAGGCTTATACATTATCTAGTTATGTAAATATTCTCTGCATGGCAACAACGAAAAGGCTTTCAATGCTGGTAATTCTTTAACAGTATGCTTACTAAAGCTTACTTGCATCTTACAATCTCCGACAAGCTTACCTGATGTTCATTAAACCATGGCTACTTAAACAGAGCAACAGGGCACTGTGACAGCATGCAGTTCCTGAATAATAAGAAGCATAAATCAACAGTATAAAAATCTGATAGAAAACCAGAACATTCTGCAAAATCAAGGACAGATGAAAAGCCACGGTCGATTTGTGATCTACCTTGGATGGGGAATACTCTGCACACTTACACTGCATAACTGCTCCTTGCCTTCCTTGGACACATCCAGAGCCACTACAATGGGGGGTGGGGTGCAATAAGTATGTCATAATTTGAAATGTCTCTGGCTGACAGTGATGGCTCTGACACTCATACCTCTCAACTTCAGAGCAAGAAATCTGGGCAAAGCCATACATAGAACTAGAAGTGGGACACAGGCCCAAAAATAAGGCCAATTTTTAAATATTGCTCTTATTAACTTAGATAATAGAACAGTAGTAGATCTCGCATTAGTACGAATTTTCTGAAGGGTATAACATCTGAAACTCAAATGTCTGCCATTATTTTCTAACTTCAATCTTTAATGATTTGCTACTAATTTTCTGGAAAACCACAATTTTATGAAAAGCGGACCAAAATGTGATGCAAAAATATAAAGTTGCCACACAATACAGCTGGGAACCTGTCAAAAAAAGGGACACCTTTTTAATATTAACATTGTTAACTTGAGCAGCTAACAAAATAAGAGCTTCTACATGCAGCTAACAAAATAAGAGCATCTACATGCATTTCTGAAATAAAAGTAATGTATAACTCTGATCATTACAGTTATATATATTTGTAAACCCTCCACATTTTCTTCCAAAGTTGCCATTTTGAGGAGGGATTATTAGGGGAGAGCAACATTTTGAGCCAGAATTGAGGACAATTGAGATGTTTGGATATTCCTAATTCTACAAAGTGATTTGCACGTACCTCTCAACCTCTTAATGCAGGAAATCTGGACAAGGCCAAATATATTGGGGGAACATACAAACACTACTAAAAATTGCTCTTGTATAAACTTAAGACAGTTGATAGAATAACAGGTCTTGCTTTAGCATGCATTTTTCTGAAGGTTATGACGTCTGAAACTCAATGTCTGTCATTTAGTGACTTAATTCCTAAATGATTTGCTAGAAAACCACAAATTTTATGAGGAACAAACCAGAAATAAGAAGCAAATATCTATTCATTCTGCAAAGATATGGACAACTGAGAGGTATAGCTCAACCGGGGCTGTCTGAGTTTGCTAGCCCCCCCCCCACCACAAAATCATGGCTGAATGGAGCCTCCCCCCTGCAGCCATTCCAATGTCCCATTCCTTGGTTATTTTGCCCCATTTACCATAAACACTGTAATGTGCATACTGCCTTACATCTGCGATGATTTAGATTTCATTTGAAGGTTTTATTTTGCATTTTACAGCACAAACCCTAATACATATCTGTTAAACAAAGCAATGCAGTCTCACAATGAAAATAGACTCAACATTAAAACTTCTCTGCCCTTGAAACTCACATGCATTGAAACAGCATTGAAACCCACATTCAAAGAAAATACATTTTGCCAGTGGCAGATAAATATTAACGCTGGGCTGTCTTCAAAATCATAGGCCCCTCGAACATAACATACACATGCTCTTTGATACACCTTCCTGACTGTATTACATTATATTCCTTGTACAATACAGTGCAGTTGTTAGAAGGCATTTTAAATTTATTGTTTTGAACATTTTTCCAGTAAACAATGAAACAATGCATACACCAATGACAAAACTGCCCAATTCAGAACATTTCCATCATAAAAAGTCTACTCAACTTTCTATAGTCTACCAGTATCAGTAAAAATATGCACAATCTCTGAAGTAGTAAAATCCACATTAAAGAATTTTGTAACTAATAAAGAGGTTGCTGCTAGCAAACAACTTTATATGTCATTGTTTAATCTACAAATAAAGTGCCTGTTACCCTTGAAGAATAAATTGCCTTTGTTGCATGCAATAAAAAAATGATAAGCTACTAATACCGCAATAGGGAATGGATAGCAAACTGATAACAGGTTCATAGTTACTAGGTATCTTTGCCAAAAGGACTGCAGCATCCACCCCCTTTACAACACAGTACAGTATCAACAATGCATCTACCTACTGTGGGAGTAGAACCCACAGCCTTCAGCATCAAAAGCAAGTACACTATCTGTTGTGCTATTAACAATGCAACTCAGCTCCTTGTAAAATCTACTCAACACTCAGCTGTATCTCTGAACTTTGCAGCACAAGAAATCTGGAAAAAGCCAAAATTTATTGGGAGGGGGAACAAAAGCCCAAAAACCAGGGACACATTTTAAACATTGCTTGTATAATGTTGGAAATTTGCTAGAATAAAATGCTGCGTTACCACCATACATTTCACTGCCACATCTTGAACCCAGGGGACCCTGTGCAAAACAGTCAGTGCAACATACCACTACGCCAAATCAGCTGTTTTGTGAAAGAGGAAGACTGAAACTTAAATGGCTACCATTTAGTGAATTCAGTTCTCACCATAGCACAGCTGTCAACCTCTTAGCACAAAATACCTGAGCAAAGCCAATAATGGGTGAATACAGCCCTCAAACATTCAGTGAATTCAGTTCTCACCATAGCTCTCAACCTCTTAGCAAAAAACAGCCGGACAAAGCCTGTAATCGGGGAATATAGCCCCCAAACATATTCAGTGAATTCAGTTCTTACCATAGCTCTCAACCTTAGCACAAAACCTGGATGAAGCCAATAATGGGGGGGATACAGTCCCAAAGATAGGGATACATTTCAAATATCCATCTTGTACACTTAGAAAATTGCTAGAATAAAAGCTTTTGTTACCATGCTACCATGCACTTTCTGAAGAATATGAAGTCTGATATTCAAATGAGTGTCATTTTTTTAACATTTGTTAACCAGGAAAGTCTGACTTGGAAAAAAAGCTAAAGCAGAGGCCCAGGGAGAAACACTCCAGACAGACACATGTTTTTGTAAGATGGGAGGAAATAAAACAGGAGGGCATACAGATTCCACACAGAAGGTAAGGCACCCCAGCCAAGAATCAAACCAGAGAACATGTAGCTGTCAGGCAACAATGCTACCACTGGCTTTGCAAGGACACAAATACAGAAACCACAGATTTTATGAGGAACAGAAAAAGTATGAGGGAAAAACCTGCAACATTTTTACAAATGGTGGTGGGTAGGGAATTCACGCTCTTGCCACTTGGGCCCAAGGTACAGGGTTCAAGCCTTATTCTCTACCCACCACCATATAGCACCTGGGGCATTTCACACACACACACACACACACACCTTCCGTCTGACTACTTCAGTCAGTTTCCGCTCGCTCCTAAGTATCCGTCCATCGCGCTTGTGAACCCGAAACCGTCCGTGTCCCGCCTCTATCTTCAGTGAAGTCCGTCTCAGTTCTCGCTTGCGATCCCGAAACCATCCATGTCAGCTTCCGCTCGCAAACTTGAAAATATGATGTCAGCACGCCCGCGACTGGACTTCTTTCTTCTTAAAGAAGAACGCGCCCAAAAAAAAAACCCTTTTTTTTAAATTATACGATTAACTAGTCAGCCGATTCCAGGGGGGTGCAAGTGCACCCCCTTGCACCTGCCTGCGGGCACCCTTGCTTGGAGGGTGTGTAGTTTTTTTTTATTTAGGATCACAGGTGTCTGTATTCGTAAGTGTGAGGATAGCTTGGAGGGAGTGTAGTTTTTTTTTTTTTATTTAGGATCACAGGTGTCTGTATTCGTAAGTGTGAGGATAGCTTGGAGGGAGTGTAGTTTTTTATTTAGGATCACAGGTGTCTGTATTCATAAGTGTGAAGATAGCTTGGAGGGAGTGTAGTTTTTTTATTTAGGATCACAGGTGGCTGTATTCTTAAGTGTGAGGATAGCTTGGAGGAAGTGTAGTTTTTTTATTTAGGATCACAGGTGCCTGTATTCGTAAGTGTGAGGATAGCTTGGAGGGAGTGTAGTTTTTTTATTTAGGATCACAGTTGTCTGTATTCGTAAGTGTGATTATAGCTTAGAGAAAGTGTAGCTTTTTATTTAGGACCACAAGTGTCTGTATTCGTAAGTGTGAGGATAGCTTGGAGGGAGTGTAGTTTTTTTAATATAGGATCACAGGTGTTTGTATTCGTAAGTGTGAGGATAGCTTGGAGGGAGTGTAGTTTTTTTATTTAGGATCACAGGTGTCTGTATTCGTAAGTGTGAGGATAGCTTGGAGGGAGTGTAGTTTTTTATTTAGGATCACAGGTGTCTGTATTTGTAAGTGTGAGGATAGCTTGGTGGAAGTGTATTTTTTTATTTAGGATCACAGGTGTCTGCATTCGTAAGTGTGAGGATAGCTTGGAGGGATTATAGTTTTTTTAATTTAGGCTCACAGGTGTTTGTATTCATAAGTGTGAGGATATCTTGGAGGGAGTGTAGGTTTTTTAATTAGGATCACAGGTGTTTATATTCGTAAGTATGAGGATAGCTTGGTGGAAGTGTATTTTTTTATTTAGGATCACAGGTGTCTGCATTTCTAAGTGTGAGGATAGCTTAGAGGGAGTGTAGTTATTTTTATTTAGGCTCACAGGTGTCTGTATTCGTTTGTGTGAGGATAGCTTGGAGGGATTATAGTTTTTTTAATTTAGGCTCACAGGTGTCTGTATTTGTAAGTGTGAGGATAGCTTGGAGGGAGTGTAGTTTTTTATTTAGGATCACAGGTGTCTGTATTCGTAAGTGTGAGGATAGCTTGGAGGGAGTGTAGTTTTTTATTTAGGATCACAGGTGTCTGTATTCGTAAGTGTGAGGATAGCTTGGAGGGAGTGTAGTTTTTTTAATATAGGATCACAGGTGTTTGTATTCGTAAGTGTGAGGATAGCTTGGAGGGAGTGTAGTTTTTTATTTAGGATCACAGGTGTCTGTATTCGTAAGTGTGAGGATAGCTTGGAGGGAGTGTAGTTTTTTATTTAGGATCACAGGTGTCTATTTGTAAGTGTGAGGATAGCTTGGTGGAAGTGTATTTTTTTATTTAGGATCACAGGTGTCTGCATTTCTAAGTGTGAGGATAGCTTGGAGGGAGTGTAGTTTTTTTTATTTAGGATCACAGGTGTCTGTATTCGTAAGTGTGAGGATAGCTTGGAGGGATTATAGTTTTTTTAATTTAGGCTCACAGGTGTTTGTATTCATAAGTGTGAGGATATCTTGGAGGGAGTGTAGTTTTTTTAATTAGGATCACAGATGTCTATATTCATAAGTATGAGGATAGCTTGGTGGAAGTGTATTTTTTTATTTAGGATCACAGGTGTCTGCATTTCTAAGTGTGAGGATAGCTTGGAGGGAGTGTAGTTTTTTTATTTAGGATCACAGGTGTCTGTATTCGTAAGTGTGAGATTAGCTTGGAGGGATTATAGTTTTTTAAATTTAGGATCACAGGTGTCTGTATTCGTAAGTGTGAGGATAGCTTGGAGGGAGTGTAGTTTTTTATTTAGGATCACAGGTGTCTGTATTCGTAAGTGTGAGGATAGCTTGGAGGGAGTGTAGTTTTTTATTTAGGATCACAGGTGTCTGTATTTGTAAGTGTGAGGATAGCTTGGTGGAAGTGTATTTTTTTTATTTAGGATCACATCTGTCTGCATTTCTAAGTGTGAGGATAGCTTGGAGGGAGTGCAGTTTTTTTTATTTAGGCTCACAGGTGTTTATATTTGTAAGTGTGAGGATATCTTGGAGGGAGTGTAGTTTTTTTATTAAGGATCACAGGTGTCTGTATTCGTAAGTGTGAGGATTGCTTGGAGGAAGTGTAGTTTTTTTTAATTTGGGATCACAGGTGTCTGTATTCGTAAGTGTGCGGATAGCTTGGAAGGAGTGCAGTTTTTTAAATTTAGGATCCTGGCACTGATCAGTAACACCTTGAGGTTTTGTTGAGTTGATTTTGCTATGTTGATAAGTTTGTCAATTTGGCATTGCCTAAAAAAGGCAATATGAGGTGGATAAAGTTTTAACCAGTATTTGAAAGCCTAGAAGTGAAAGGTGCAGATCATCCTTGCAAAGTAATGTGGTCTTTTAACCATTTTCTCCCAAGCTTGGATTGGAAAGGTGCAGACCATTCTTGGCAAAGCAGTGTGGTCTATTAACTGTGTCCTCTGGCCTTCCATTTATGACAAGGCTGTGGATAGGAATATTCCGAAAGGGGCATCATATTTAATGATCAACCTAATGAGTGGTTAGTATAGTGGAACTATTACATCCCTAGACCTGGACACCATGCCACTAAATATAAGCTATATGATGAAAAAGGACTTTCATACAATAGTGGATATGTGGCTATCAAAGGACAGTTCATTGTAGACATAGGTTCCTTAATTCCTGACTGTGAGATCAACTTGCAGTGGTGTACTGTCAATGTGATAATTGCAAGGGAAATCATGCTTACTGAAGGATGCTAGTATACATTTCTTGAATTTTGCTTTAGTCTGTGGTTTTCTTTGAGAAACGCCCTTCTTGGAGGATCTTGGTGTTCTCTGGGGGAGTTTATGATGGTACCAAGTTTATTTATTTATTTTATTTTATTTTACATTTGTTAACCGGTTTAGTCCAGCTGAACTAAGTAGCCCTTTTTCAGCGGAGGCCCAGGGAGAAAAGCTCCACAAGTTTACAATTTTAGTGTTAACAGTGTCAGCGGGTTACAATGTATCGATACAATGAAATACCTTTTATCAGAAAAATAATAGTGGAGAAAAAACATAAGCATAAATAAGATATTATTCAATACAAGCATTTTCAATAAACAGTGAAAAAGTACATAGTGTATGTAGTTATTTCATGAGATATGTGACATTAGAAATGGAAATAAGAGACAGAGAAGAAAGGTGATACTTTGAACAGGGTTGCAAGTTAAAAAGGTTTGAAGTATAGGTGATTACATATGAATTAAGGGGCTAGATCAGGTAGAATGAGTGCAGTGGCAGGACCAGTGAGTTTGTAGGTACTCTCTAGTGGCAGTTTTGAATTGATTTGGATGCTTGAGGGACCTGAAGTTTAGAGATAATTTGTTCCATGATATGGTAGGATTGTAGCTGTAGAGGTTGCAGCTAATTTTAGATTTAGGTTTGTATATTTATAGTAGATTAAGGTCAGAGCTACGTAGGGACCTAGTGGGGGAATATATAGAGATGAGAGGAGATAGGCTACGGCAGAAGGATTTCAGGTATGGAGTGAATTATTTGTAGTTGAGAGAGTAGAAGCTGGTGAGTTAATTCCAGCCAGTTTAGGTATCTTAGTGAAAGACAGTGATGCGATTTATGAGTTTGTCGAGCAGCGAATCTGGCAGCCTTGATGTAGGTAGACTCTAGTTTAGTTAGTTGTGTGGAGTTTAGATTGGGAAGAATTTGGCAGCTATATAAGAGGCTAGGTAGGAGGTATGCATGAGAGAGGGTTACTTTTGCTTTGTTGGTTAGAAACTTTTTGTTTCGATAAAGAAAGACAAGTTTTTGGTGTCTTTTTTGATGCAGTTGATTAAACTTGAGTTGGCCATCTATTGCTACCCCTAGTAGTTTTGTACTTGGTTCAACTTTAACAGAAAATGTAGATTTAAGGTGGGTGAAGTTCTTTGGGAGAAATAGTAAGAGTTTTGTCTTTTTAGGGTTAGTGGGGTGGCCACGGTGGTGCAGCGGTTAGCGTTGTCACCTCACAGCAAGAGGTTCTCTGGTTCGATCCTCGGCTGGGGTGCCTTCTGTGCGGAGTCTGCATGTCCTCCCTGTGGTTGCGTTTCTCCGGTGGTGCCGGTCTCCTCCCACATCCCAAAGACATACTGTAGGTGGATTGGATACTCTAAATTGGCCCTAGGCATGAGTTTGTGCGTGTGGGTGCCTTCTGTGGAAGGTTGGGCACCGGGCTGGCAACTCGACACTGTAAAACTCCACTGCCAGTCATGAGTGGACAGGTGATCCACTGTGGCAACCTCTAACCAGGAAAAGCTGAAAGGAGAAGAAGAAAATAGCTGGTTGTCACAGAGCTGGGATTCGAATGAGTTGAAAGATGCTTGAGTTGCAGAGATAAGGTCAGAGCGAGTATCTGCGATGGCGATAAGGGTGGAATCATCTGCGTATTGTACAAGGGATGGCTATGGTAGAATCATCTGCGTATTGTACAAGGGATGGCTATGGACAGGCGGTGTAGAGTAAATTAGTGAATATATTGAATAGTAATGGGCCAAGGATAGATCCTTGGGGGAATGCACATTTTGACAGGAAGAGGAGGGGAGAGAGCTGAGAGCCATCTCACTGATTGTAAATGGTCAGTGAGATAGCTGGAAAACCAGGTAATAGTAGAGGCAGAGAAATTTAGGTTAGCCAGTTTATTCAGCAGAAGAGAGTGAGAGACTGTAGCAAAGGCTTTTGACAGGTCGAGGAATAAGCAGGAGACCATCTTATTATTGTCTCTGGCTTGAGAAGTAGTATTAATGAAGGATATAAGGGCAGTTGTAGTGCTATGTTTAGGGCGAAAGCCATGCTGTGTAGGTGTGAGCAAGTTTTCCTGAAGAAGGTATTTTATGATTTGCTTGTGTATGCATTTTTCCAGTATTTTTGAGAGAGGTGAGAGGATCGCAATGGGTCTGAAGTTTGTGATGTCAGTGGAGTTGCCTACTTTGTTTATGGGTATTGTGTAGAATTCTTTCCAGATAGATGGAACTTTAGATTCTGAGATGACAGAGCAATTTATTTGGATTGGTATGGGGGGGGGGGGGGGGGGCAAGAGTTTTAGCAATTTGTAAGAAATAGGGAGGCAGGTTGTCAGCTGAAGCAGAGCAGGGTTTAAGTTTAGAGAGCAAGGATTTTCTGTAGTTTGTGGGTACAGTTGGCCCAGCAGGAGGAGGCAGAGGACTGAGAGAAAAAGAAAAAAAACAATCAGCCAGACAATTGCTTAACAGGTAAGCAGTACACTTCCTGAAGAGGTTCCAACCTGTTTTTTGAGAAATAACTAGCAGGGTTGCAGGCCCACATAGGAGCGGAACTAGAGTCACCCCTTTGCTTTACTGCTTGTTATTGTTCTGCTATTGTTTATGTTGCTTTTCTTTCTCTATCTCTTTTTTGTCTTTAGACCCGCGGTGGTGGTGCTGCGGTAGCGCTGTCGCCTCACAGTAAGATGCTGTCCGGTTCGATTCTCAGCTAGAGTGTCTTCTGCGTGGAGACGTGAATGGGCGTACCTTCATTGAAGGTTGTGCGTCAGAGCTGGTAACTCTGCACGTAAAAATCAACTACCAATCATTTGCGGACTGGAGTTCTGCTGTGGCGACCCCTAACCGGGAAAAGCCAAAAGACACAAACACAAACAAATTATATTACCACTCTTTATAAAGCGTTTTACCATGGTTTTCGACTGAGTTTAATTGTTAAAGTAGGACTACTGGGTGTATGTAGTTTGACTATTTCTTATACAATGCTGCCATCTGGTGGCTAAAATGGGGAACAATGTTTTAAAAAAATAAAAACATTCTCATAAGTCCCTGCTGGTGTGCTGGCCACAAACACAGTAAAGACAATACAAATATTGGAAAGGCAGTAGACTCACACCTACTTTTGTTTTTAAAATAGGGATATTTGTCCCTGTTCTTTGAGTTTAGTAACTTTCCCGGGCTTCTGAGAGGACACGGTCCGAGATAGCAGAAGTTCTAACTGGAGGTGGGGGAGTAGCACTCGCAGTAGCAATTGAAAAAGAGAAAAAACTAAGCAAGGTATTGCCAGCAGTGAGAGGTATAGATAAATAATACATGTGGGTGTACAGTAAGGTTAAATAAACTACTGTAGTTTATATGAAAAATAAACTAGTCACAAAACAGCAATCAGTGAGGGAAGCAATTAGAGAGGGGATATATTTAGCTTCAGTACAAGAAAGTTAAATTAATCTTCATGTATCAACAAGCTTAAGGTCCTCACCTCCCATGCACAAAGTATGAACCTGACCTCCAACCAATGGTTGTTTGGCGTTTGCATGTTCTTCCTGTGTCTGTGAGTTTCCTTCCACCTCTGAAAAACATGCTGAGTGTTTCCATCTCTAACTTACCAAAGAATAGAGCTGTAGGCAGCAGCACAGACTCTTCACGGTGCCCTGTTGGGGGAAGAGTTGTATAGACCAACCACTTTGGGCATCTACTATGGTGTGCAGTATCTTCAAGATAGGAGAACCCAGATCTCAGACTGAGTGGTGTGGCAGGGCTAAACACTAGATGGTGTAAAATATGGCTCTAGGTGATTCAGCCATATTGACTGTTTTCTTAACATTTGCTTTGACCTCTGAAAAATAAATGCTAAAGAGGACTAACCCAAGGACTGAACCTTGGAGTACACAGCTAGTAACAGACCTTATGAAGGAGGTAAAGATGCCCACCCTAATTTTTTAAGTTAATTTTTTGAGCCAGTTTGCTATCCAGTGAGCAACTTAGTGTTTTATATTTAACTGGGAGAGAGTATTCATGATGCCAGATGGTGTGGAAAGATTTTGTGAGTTTTAGATATATGCTGTATACTAATTGCTGTCATCCTTTGTTTCAATAACCTTGAATAAATCAACCAGGATAAGTAGGCAGGATCTGCTTTTAATGAATCTGAATTTGGGTTGAGAGTTTATAGGTTGCCTATGTCCTTAGTTATTAATTCCTTAATGATCTTTTCCATAGCTTTACAGATAAGTCTGGACAGGTTTAAGGGTCTATAATTACTGTGGTTTATTGACGCCCCACCTTTGTTCAAGATAAAAGCAAAATTCCAAAGATAGTATGAGCAGCCTGTTGTAAATCCAACCTGTAGTCTGTAAGGACTGTAGGACTAACCAAGGCCAAAAAGGATGGTTCTTTGTATCATGTCCCGTTGATCTATGGCCTAGATGTAAACTGTGTGCTACAAAATGGGTAGGTACTAGGATCATACGACAAAGAACTATACCAGTAACAGATTCAACTATGTATTTATTCAGTCCTGATGGACAAGTGATCCTGTGTAAAAGGATGACCACTGCTGTCCTCCATTCATTTGGCATGAAGCCTGTTTGAAGGTTGATGTTGAATAGCATCTGTAGGGAGGTCTGACAAGTCCTGTTTTAGGCTGGCCAGTAGGCAGCCTTGTTTGTTATCCAGCCTCATAAATGTAGTGTTCCTGAACTTTGACAGTACCTTGCGGACTTGTTGTTGGGAAATTTGAGGGGAAGTATTGATGCAGGTATGTGATCTGGGAATGTAGAAGGGGAGAAGGAGGGTAATGTTTGAGCTAAATTTTCTGTTATTTGATTGGCTATTGGGTCCAAGTATCTGATATTTACTATTAGCTCTGTGCAGTGCTGCACATTTGTTTCTGAGGTTTCTAACATGGTTAAAGACAACTTTATGGTTATCCTTTATCTGGGTGGCTATTTTTACCTTATATCTGGCTTTGATTTGTTCTGGGTGTAGAGTTGTCTGTTAAGTATTACAAGAGAGTTTTTAGCGTCTTGAGAGTTAAATTTATTTTTGGGTACAATGAATTTTGTTTTTCTTTTATTATATAGACTTTATATTTGGGTTCCAACATACGGGTTTATTCTGAAATTTGGCATTGCAGTTACTTCAGAGGTGGGAACAGATGCATCTGTGCAATTGTTTACATATGCATAGAATTTGATAGGAAAAGATTCTGCATAAAGTCATAAAGTTGGAAGGTGGTTTTGAATTTACTCAGATTATCACTCAATTTTAGTTGATTAGGCTTGGCTAAGATGCTTGTGGCTTATGTCTTAGTGAAATGTGACTATCCAATTTAACAAGGGAGGAAGTGACAATTGGTGGGGTGTACAGCTGTCCCATATTGATAAGGACCAAGTCCAAGATTTTATTACCACTAATAGGGATGGAGGAATAACTGATCTAGAGAGTGATGTTCATCGTGTTACCCTGCTGCAGTCATCACACTTGGGTTATCCTATCGTCAGGCGGTCCCGCAGTCGGCCGGAATTCCAAAGTCTTGGTCTGGTGTCGGTTGCTGTCGCTTCTTCCCTGACGTCAGTGCGCCAGGGGTATAAATAATGCATCTGACACCATTTTCTCCAGTATTTCTTGCCGCGCGGTGCCCAAAGCAGAAGTAGTTCGCAAGTGCTGGTCGGCCGACTCCTGAGATTTTCGAAGTCATATTTCAGATCCGAAGTCTTCAATAAAGCTAAGTACCCCATTGGGGAAACTTTTCTTGCCTCAGACCAATGTCAGAAAAAGTTAACAATTGTATTTGTTATGGGAAGCAAATACCTCATAAGGATTTTCATTCTTACTGCATACCTTGCCTAAGCCCAGACCACAACGTCACTGGTTGTCGTTTTTGTGCTAAGTTTAATGAGTGTACTATAAAAAGACGCTTTGATTTCGCACGACACTACTTCTGTAGAAAATTTAACTATACGATGCCGTTGGAGCAACCGACTACCGGTGTGCACAAAAAACGCAAGGATAAGGACAGGCAGCCTAGACCCAAGCCAGACTCCGAGGCCTCGGCTGGACAGGTCTCCGGTTCACCGGTCTTCAGTGAAGCTCTGATGCAGCCCCTGACTACTGCAGATTTGGAACCCGAGACCGCTTCGGAGCCTTTGGCGGAGAGTGCTAGGACGACGCAGCCATTTTGTTTAGCCCTTACCGACGACACTGCAGAAAGAGATGTCGGTGCTGCAGAAACACCTTCGGTTTCTGAAGGCATCTTTAGACCCACGACACTCACCATAAAAAAACGTATCCTAAGCCTATTAAGCCAAAAAAGACTGCAATTCAGTCTCCAGTTCAAGGCCCCATGCCTAAGAAACAGATGCTTAAAATGGCTGAAGATCTGATCTCTTTAATCAGGGGTTCCCAACCCCCACCCGACAAAAGGCCTAGACAAGAGGAAGATTATGCATCCTCTGAACAAGTGTCTATTTCCTCAGTCTCCTCTGAGGACCAAGATTACTCCTTTTCCCCTTATGAAGATTCTGATGCTGAGGATTCTATTCCCTCAGCTTCTCCTCCTGAAGACTTCTCCTTTGGGGAAACTTTACACATTATGAGGGAACATTTTCACTGGGAAGGTCAGGACTAAAAGGCTCAGAGAGTTTCTTTTACTCCCCCAGCACAGACCACTTGCCATCCCCCCAGTTTTAGACATTGTGGATGATGTTTACTTAGAATCTAGTTTGAACCCAGATTCTCTGCCTCCTGCTCCAGCCAAACCAGACAGATACTATAGAGTGCCTGACTCTCACAAATGCCTTTATAAAAGCCCTGTTGCTGATCTAGAGACTATCTCCCAGGGTCCCAAAGTGGCTAAGGCTTCTACGGCAAAAAATCCTGTACCCTCTGAAATGGACTCCAGAGCACTTGACAGGTGGGGAAAAAGGTTTACACCTCAGCCACTCTAGCTATGAGAGCACTAAATTGCCAATTTCACATGCTAAAATATCAGCAATTTCTAATGTCTCAGTTAAGACAAAAAATGAGCACATTCCCTCAACAGTCTGAATTGAAAGAAATGCAGGATCTGTTGCATGCAACTGAACAGGTGGGCAAACATACTTTACAATGTGAGTTTGATTCCTTAGAGGCTTCCTGAAGAGCAGCTGTCACTGGGTCTGTTATACGTAAACATGCTTGGTTAAAGGAACAAGCTCTGCCTGATCATGTTAAAGCTAAGCTTCTAGATGCTCCCTTACAGCAGGATGTTCTATTTGGAGTTAAAGCAGAAGAAGTCTTAAAGAAAATGGAGGATAAGGCAAAATCTATGCAGACAGTTAAAGATTTTCTACAGGTACAGCCCCCTCGCTTCAGCAGAAATTGGCCAACAAAAAATTGGTCCTTTCCAGCTACTGACAGACCACAGAGGGGTAAATACAGACGTCCAAGAGGCAGAGGACAACCACAAGCCCAATACAAACCTCGACAATTGGGCACCGCAACACAGAAGGGAGGAGAAGACGGGTCCCAAACTGCTAGAAGGCAAACTCAATGACTTACACCTCATCTGGCCAAGCAACACTCTCTTGACAGCTCCCTTGGGAGGAAAACTCACACTTTTTTCAGACAACTGGCACGTTGTCACAAAGGACAAATGGGTCCTAGACATAATTTCACAAGGATACAGATTCCATTTCCACACCTTGCCAATGATAAGAGGAATGCCAAACCTGCCACAAAATCAATGGGCAGAGGCACAAAAACAAATTACAGCTCTCATGGACATGAGAGCCATTCAACTGGTACCTGCACGGGAGCAAGGCCAAGGATTTTACTCAAGACTCTTTCTAGTCCCCAGAAAGGACAATGCCTGGAGACCAATTCTGGACCTTTCAGTTCTAAACACCTTCTTACAAGTACCCAAATTCAAGATGCTAACACTACAGCAGCTTCTTCCCATGCTGGGCAAGAAAGCATGGCTAGTAACGTTGGACCTCAAGGAGGCATACCTGCATGTCCCTATCAGACAAAATTGCAGAAGATACCTCCATTTCATTGCAGGTTCAACCCATTACCAATTCTCTGTACTGCCCTTTGGCTTATCCACTGCGCCCAGGGTCTTCACAAAATGCCTGGCACCAGTAATTGCATACTGCAGACTAAGAGGAATTCAAATATACCCATACCTGGACAACTGCCTCATCCAAGCAGAAAACAAGGACATCCTCTTACAACATCTGGCTTTTGTAAAACATCTTCTAAGTTGCCTGGGGTACACAGTAAACGAAAAGAAATCAAAACTAGTACCCTCACAAAATATGACATTCCTGGGTGCCAGCTTGAATACAATGGCCCAGAAGGTTTATCTGACACCAGACAAACAACTACAACTGACTCAGTACTTCAAAACAATGGCAACAAAGACCCAACTCCCTGCAAGAAAAATTCTGCAGGCCTTGGGCTTCATGGCATCTTGCATTCTACTAATACCATTTGAAAAGCTGCATATGAGGAAATTACAGTGGTACCTATAAAGCGTATGGTCTCAACACAGCCAGAGCTTGGACACAATGATATCTCTCATTCCCTGCCTACAACAGGAGTTTCTATGGTGGTCACAGGCATGTCACCTCAACAAGGGTCAGCCTTTCACCTTGCCCCCAGCCAGGCAAACTATGACAATAGATGCATCGGACTACTCCTGGGGGGCACACATGGCAGGACAGTGCTTTCAAGGTATATGGACTGCAGATCAAAGGAATCTGCACATCAATCAAAAAGAGATGCTAGCTGTACAGAATGCTCTGACAGCCTTCAAGAACCTATTACATCCAGGACAACTTACAATAAGGACGGACAACACCACAGTAATGTGGTACATAAACATACAAGGGGGTACACACTCCTACCCTCTATGCAGGCAAGCAATGACGTTGTGGAACACAGCACTGGCTTACCAAGTTCAGTTACAAGCTCAATTCCTGCCAGTAAAAAAGAACACATTGGCAGACGACCTCAGCAGAAACATCATAGATCCCCACGAGTGGAAACTGGATCCACAAGTATTTACAATGGTAACTCAAAAATGGGGCCTTCCAGACATAGACCTGTTTGCCAGCCCCCAAAACTATCAGCTGACAAAATTTTGTACAAGGACACTTCACCATCAAGCTTGGAAAGTGGACGCACTCTCATTCAGTTGGAAAAACCTGACAGTATATGCCTTCCCTCCATTGCCTCTCCTCACAAAGGTGCTTCTGAAAGTCAGAAAGGAGAGACCATGACTGATACTCATAGCCCCAGACTGACCACGCCAGCACTGGTACCCACTATTAAGGAATATGGCCCAGGGCCCACCTTGGATTTTACCACAAATTGCCCATTTGCTCTCATAGCAAAACAATCAGATTCTACACAGCCAGCTCAAAACCTTAAATCTGGCTGCATGGCAGATCACCTAACCATCCAGCCAGCTCCTCTTTCCCAAGCAGTTATGGATGTTATTCTGGAAGCTAGGAGGCCCAGCACCAGAAAGGCCTACTCGGACAAATGGAAAAGGTTTTGCACCTGGAACCAAGCTAAAGGCCAAAATACACTTCACCCTCACATGCCTCAGGTTCTACAGTATTTAACTGAGATGTTGCACAAAGGACTTTTCTTTTTTCTTCCATTAAAATCCACGCATCAGCTATTTCAGCTCACTACAACACGGATCTACCCTTATTTTCACATCCACTTCTAAGGCAGTTCCTCAGAGGGGTAAAAAACATTAGGCCCCCCAGGACAGCACCTACACCAACATGGGACCTCAATTTTGTTCTGGAAAAACTTACACTACCTCCCTTTGAACCAGCTTTCTCTGCAGATCTACAGTTTATATCATGGAAGACTGCTCTGCTGCTAGCAATAACTTCAGCCAGAAGAGTCTCAGAGCTGCAGGCACTAATGGCAGTGGAACCTTTCCTCATTTTCCATCAAGACAGAGTCTCTCTATGAACTAATCCTTCCTTCATGCCTAAGGTGGTTCCCAGTGTGGCTTTAAATCAGACCATCCACTGACCCACCTTCTTCCCAAATCCACAGAACAAAGGAGAAAGACTCCTGCATTCCTTGGACATTCACAGGCAACTTCGTTACTACTTAGATAAAACTAAGGTTTTCAGAAAATCTGACCAGCTCTTTGTATCCTATGCTACAGCTTCACAAGGGAAGGCTATATCAAAACAAACCATTTCCAAATGGAGAGGACATTGCATTCGTTTTTGCTATACCCATCATGGAAAACCAGTTCCTGCTACCATTAGGCCCCATTCTACCAGGGCAACAGCTACAGCTACAGCCTTCCTCAGGGGGGTTCCAACCAAAGAGATTTTGGAAGCTGCAACTTGGAGTTCAGTACACACCTTTACCAAACACTATCACTTACCACTTTACTCTAAGACTAGGGCTGGCTTCGCCACTGCAGTTCTGCAGGGCCTTCTACCCTCCTCTAACCCTCTATGACTCCTCCACCCATCCTTAGCTTTGGGATTCTACCTAAGTGTGATGACTGCAGCAGGGTAACATGATGAACATAGTACAGTTTTGTACCTACCATAAATGTAGATGTTCGAGTGTTCACCCTGCTGCAGTCCAGGTTACCCTCCCTCCATCCCCTCTGATCTAACTGGCTAAATCTCTACAAAACCTTCCTGGTGTATTTGCTTATAGCTGGAGGGATTTTGTGTTTGCGCTAAAATTTCTTAAATTGGTACTAATTACTGACCACCTTTTTGGGGGCACCTGACATCTGGGGCAAGAAAAACTGAAGAAAATGGCGTCGGATGCATTATTTATACCTCTGGCGCACTGACGTCAGGGAAGAAGTGACAGCAACCAATGCCGGACCAAGACTTTGGAATTCCGGCCGACTGCGGGACCGCCTGATGACAGGATAACCCAAGTGTGATAACTGCAGCAGGGTGAACACTCGAACATCTACATTTATGATAGGTACAAAACTGTACTTTTTCATTGATGAAGTCTAGAAATTTATGGGCATACACATTTGATGATGTACAGTTCTCCCAGTTAATGGAGAGGTAGCTGAAGTCTAAAACTTAGAAAAAACGCCCGGTAGAAGAAAAAGGAAGCTGTAAACTGTAGGTTCATAGGTTCATAGGTTCATACTAGGCTATCTGCCCTAGGGCATTTATAAGCCTAGCCAGAGTTGTGTGGCTTTCACCACCCCTTAGGTTGAAGAATACTATACCCATTAGTTTGCCATGCCTCTGTCCAGCAGTGATACAGAGATGATCCCCGGGGTAAACCTACGATCTCCCATCCACTGGTCAAGATTCCTCTTGAACAGAGCCAGCGAGGTGCTCTGTCTCACGTGGACCAGGATTCTGTTCCACAGCATAGGGAGTCTCTGGGTGATGAATCTGTCCCTCCAGCACGTCCTATTTATATCCGTGTTAAGGTTTAAGTCTCTTGCTCTTGTGGCTCTGGTGGATTTGGATTTTTTGAGATGGAGCATGTCCATTAATTCCGGGTTGGACATGGCCTTGTATGTCAGGCACAGGTCACCTCTGAGCAGACGGTATGCGACTGAATAGAGCTGGAGTTTCTTCAGTCGGGCAGCATATGGCATATTTTGAGCCCCTTTATCCTTTTGGTGAGGAACTTTGGGGTCTTTCCAATTGCTGCAGGTGTCGGGTAAGATACATTCGAATGGGGCATTGTACTCAATCATTGGTCTGATAAGTGAAGAGTACAGGGGAACAATGACCTCCCTTGATCTGGATGTGAATCCCTTCATAATCAGGTGGGCAGTGTAGAAGGTCCTCCTAACCACTTTGGCAATGTGATTGTCAAAAGAAAGGTTACTGTCAACTTGGGTCCCCAGGTCCCTGATAACCTCTTCTGTGCTTAATGGATTGCCACCTATGTGGTAACTTGGGGTTACCTTGTTTTTACCAAAGGGTATGACTATACATTTTTGGCGTTTAGCTTAAGGCCATGGCTCTGGCACCAGTTATCCACTTCTATGAGACCTCTCTGAAGGATATCTGTGTCTGATGGATTTTCAACTATGGCGCCCAGTTTGCAGTCATCTGCAAACTTTGTCAGCCATAATCCTCCTGTGTTTGCCTGCACTTCTGAAAAGTAGATGCCGAACAAGAGGGGGCCCAGGACTGAGCCCTGTGGGACACCGCTTGTGACCGCTTGAGTCTGACATGGCACCAGCAACTCTAACCCTGTGGGTTCTGTCCTTGAGCCAGTTTGCAACCCATCTTGTGACATATGGGTTTACATTTAAGCTGGTGAACTTTTCTATGATACCCGAGTGGGGTATTGTGTAAAGCTTTGCAAGGTCAAGGTAGGCTGTGTGAACTGCCTTACCCTCATCAATGGCCTTGGTGACTGTTTCAAAAAAGTCAACCAAGTTCAAGAGGCATGATCTGCCCTTGACAAAGCCGAATTGGGTAGGATCCAATGTCTGTAGGTCCCCTATGTCTTTATTTATGAGTTCCATTATGATCCTCTCCATAGCTTTGCAGACCAGGCTTGTTAAGCTTATGGGGCAGTAATTACCATGGTCCGTAGAAGCACCGCCTTTGTGGAGTGGGACCACAGTTGCCATACGCCACTCTTTGGGTACGTATCCTGTGGTAAGGCTAAGATTAAACAGCAGCCTCATGTGCGGGTTTAATTCCTCATTTAGCTCGTGTAGCACACAGCCGGGGACACCATCCGGTCCCATTGATGCTGTGTTTTTAGCTTTAGAGAGAGCAGCTCTCACCTGGGCATTTGAGATGATTGGGAGGCTACACTCTGCTGGGATAGATATTTCTCCTTTTGGGGGGGAGGGAGGGGAGAAATTTGCACTGAACCTGTCTGCCAGTATGTTTGCAATGTCTGTGGGTTCAGTGATTTTTGTATCATTTTAGACTAATTCTGAGCATATCTGGGAGTTTCCACCCAGATTTCTAACATAGCTAAAGAAGGCCTTATGATTGTCTTTTGAGTCCTTGGCGATTTTTCTCTCAAAGTTGGCCTTGGATGATTTTATGAGTGATCGTAATTTTTTACTAGTATTGATCAGAGATGTCTTTCCTTTTAGGGATTTTGCTCTATCTTGTAGTAGCTTTCTCCTCTTGTTGTAAAGTTTGTTTATGGCTGGGGTCCACCAGATTGGGCGCTTGCCTTTGGTGGAAAGGGTCTTGATTTATTTGGGATTGCTTGATCCATGCAATCCTGGAGGTGCTCGTAGAAAGCATTTGTAAGGGTTTCAGCAGCATGGGTTGTGGTTTCCAATGGCTCAGGGGCCTTGAAGGATACCACACCAGTCTTAAGAAGTGTGAAGTTGGCTTTTGAGAAGTTCTTCACTGTGGTCTTTTTTGTTGGGGGTGGGGGGGGGATGTGGATCTCCAGTGAGATTAGTTTATGGTCTAATCTCAGCAATGAGGGATATACTTCCGGTGTGGAGCATTTTGTCCCCATGTTTGTGATGATCAGGTCTAGTATATTTTCACCTCTTGTGGGAATGGTGACAAGTTGTTCCATAGCATTTGAGTTTATGAACTCCAGGAACCTTTGGGCTAGGGTATTGGGGCTTGAGTAATGTTCCCAGTCTATGTTTGGGTAGTTGAAGTCACCCAATATGATGGTGTTTGGAGAGACATTTATACTCCAGTGTCTTCAGGAAGGCTGTGTGGGGTTCCTGAGTTTGAGAGGGTGGCCTGTAACATGCTACAAACTGTAGAGCAGTTTTGCCTATGGTTAATTGCACCTGAATGGTCTCTGATGCTTTGTGAGTTGCCACCAGCCTGGAGGTGTGGGTATCCTTGATGAATATGGATACACCCCCTCCTTTTGTGGTACGGTCCGGGTTTTGGGGCGGAGCATGATATGAGGTAAAACCTGATAGTGCCGGGATGCTCTCAGGAGCCTTGAACCAGGTTTCAGTCACAGCACAGACATCGATGTTCTCCATACTGAGGAGGGCTTCGAGGGCGTGCATCTTGAGATTTAGACTTCTGGAATTGAGCAGCATTACCCTTAGTTTTTTTCCAGTATTGTTTTCTAGTGCGGTGGGTTTAGAATTTGAGCCTTGTCTAAAAAAGGCACTATGTAGATGCATTAAGCTGCTTTTTTAATACACACATTTTTCGTCCGGGCACAATCCAGACTTCTTCAGACACAAAAACACAATAAATGTAAAAGCACACACTAGAATACTCATGTAGGAACAGCAAATGACTAGTTGTGCCCTATCTTAGCTGTGCTTAACTAGTTAGACAATTAAATGATTAAATAAATACCACAGGAAACCCCACCCTTCATTTGTCTCACTTAATGTTGAAATGCAGAATGTTACTGAACATCCTATCACTGTCAACTCTTACATTTATTGTGTTTTTGTGTCTGAAGAAGTTTGGACTGTGCCCAGAAGCAAAGTGTGTGTATTAAAAATGCAGCTTAACGCATCTACAGTTTGCAGCTTCCTTTTTCTTTTACCGGACGTTTTTTCTGAGTTTTAGTAGTTTGAAGAGTTTTCTAGAGAGTTAAAGTCTCATAGGAGAATGGCATTTGGCTTTATGAGTAATGACTTCATACTTGATAAGTAGGAGTTACAGGCTAAGGGGGATATAGAGTGGGTCCTATACTTAGTTATGATATAATAAGGGAATTTTTTAATAGTAAGTTGGATGTGGAGGACTTACAGGTTAATAGCTTCCCTAATGAGTCTGGAAGTAAATGTTTTTAAGAATATGGTGACAGCTGCCTTTAGTAACGTCATTTAATGTGGTGCACCTGAATGTGTGGCAAACTTTGAAATGCTGCACTGATGGAATGTTTTCATTGACCTTGAACCTGGTTTCCTTCCTGATGATGTTTTTCCAGGAAAAGGAATGTTGAACCAGGTCTCCATCCCAATGCATATATTGACATCTTCCAGGGAAAGGAGTGCTTGTAGGAAACAGAGATTTTTGTTTAGGCTGCTAGTGTTGAACAGCAATACCTTTATGTGTCTGGATTCTGTTTTGCTGTGTTGGAAGCTTTAGAAGACTTATGTTGCCTAAAAAAAAGGTGCTGTGAGGGGGTGGGCAAGGATTTGGCCAGTATAATAAAACCATGGCATGATAGATGTAGGCCATCCCTGGCAAAGCAATTAAGGCTGTCTACCATCTTCTCCCAGATGTATATGTGTGTAGATTTTATATATATATATATATATATATATATATATATATATATATATGTATATATATATATATATATATATATATATAAATGATGTTTGCAGATGACATTGTGATCTGTAGTGAGAGTAGGGAACAGGTGGAGGAGACCCTGGAGAGGTGGAGATATGCTGTAGAGAGAAGAGGAATGAACGTCAGCAGGACTAAGATAGAATATATGTGTGTGAATGAGAGGAAGGATAGAGGAATGGTGAGGATGCAGGGAGTAGAGGTGGTGAAGGTGAATGAGTTTAAGTACGTGGGATCAACAGTTCAGAGTAATGGTGAGTGTCGAAGAGAGGTGAAGAAGAGAGCACAGGCAGGATGGAGTGGGTGGAGAAGAGTGTTAGGAGTAATTTGTGACAGACGAGTACCAGTAAGAGTGAAAGGGAATGTCTACAAGAGGGTAGTGAGACCAGCTATGTTATACGGGTTGCAGACAGTGGCATTGACAAAAAGGCAGGAGTCAGAGCTTGACGTGGCAGAGTTGAAGATGTTAAGATTTGCACTGGGTGTGACAAGGATGGACAAGATTAGGAATAAGTATATTAGAGGGTCAGCCCAGGTTGGAAGGCTTGGAGACAAAGTCAGAGAGGCAAGATTACATTGGTTTGGACATGTGCTGAGGAGGGATGCAGAGTATATTGGGAAAAAGATGCTAAGGATGAAGCTGCCAGGTAACAGGAAAAGAGGAAGGCCTAAGATAAGGTTTATGGATGTGGTGAGAGAGGATATGCAGGTGGTTGGTGTGACAGAGCAAGATGCAGAGGACAGGAGGAAATGGAAACAGTTGATCTGTTGTGGCGACCCTAAAGGAGCAGCGAAAGAATAAAATATATATATATATATATATATATATATATATATATATATATATATATATATATATATATATATATATATATATATATATGTGTATATATATATATCTATACATGTGTGTGTATGTGGATCTACTTTATCCCAAAATTACGTTTTACCGAATCTCAAAATAACTAGCAGAGAATGCCAAAAGTGCATTTCAACAAATACACCATAGATAGAAAGTTACATGTTTTACCACAAAAATGAATGGCTGAACCTTTAAGTAAACTGCAAAGAGTTCACAACGTGAGCAAACGTACTATATTCAGCAATGGCAGACGTGCAGACTTCCACCTGGTATTCTGTGTCAGATATATCAGACTGTGAGATTACAACATGGAGGCGAGGTATTATTAATAGAAGGTTACGTTTATCAACTAGAAAAAAAAAAAAACAAAAACAAAAATGTATTGGTGTTGCAAGTACAAAGTCTCAGATAAGTGTAGAGGATCAGCTATAACTTTTTCAGTTACTACAGGTGAAGAGTTAGTCACATCATTGGAACATCACCATTCAGGGAAACCGGAGGAAGTGGAAAGTATAATATTTGTGATGAGCTGAGGCAGAAAGCAGCTTTCTCTAGGGATTCTCTGTGTCTTATAGTAGACAATGCTATAGTTTCGTCTTCCTTAGATTTTGCTCCCCATTTACCCAGTAGAAGAGCGCTCTTACAAGCAGTGAGAAGAGTGCATGTAAAGAAGAGAGGATCGAGATTAACATCTCTGAATTTTTATTGCATGATATTATTCCTGAGAATTTCCCTTTAAAGGATGGACTGTTTCTAAAAATATGATAACTGATAGTAGTAGACAGAATATGGTCGTCATGCTCACAACTAAACAGAATTTGAAAGATTTAAGTTCGGCTGATATTTGGTTGATGGATGGAATGTATTTTTGCAGGCATGCAGAGTGTCGACAACTGTACACCATACAATCAGTTGTTAAGCATGGTGCTTATTCTAAAAGTGTTTCATTAATTTTTTGTTTAATGACTAAAAAGTCTCTCCATTCCTATAACTTTATGTGGCAATGCTTGTTTGATTTACTTAGTGAAGAAAGTTTAATGTGTCTTTCATACTTTGCGATTTTGAAATTGCAGCTGTCAAGAGCATAAAGCGAAACGTTAGCAATGTAATGTGTAAGGGTTGCTTCTTTCACTTTGGTAAAAACATTTTCACTTTACAACTGTGACATGCATTTCCAATTGGCTGTTAAGCAATTGGCTGCTTTAACATTTTTGGAAGAAAAAGATGTCATGCCTACTTTTACCAAACTAAAAGGTACATTCCCTAAAGAAGGTAAATCTTTGCTGAAGTACTTCACTAAATGATATTTGCTTGGTAAACCAAGAGCTTTCTGTACTAGATCTACAGCATGTGTACAATTTCCTCCATTTTTTCCTTAAAGTTTTGGAGTGTGTCTGTTTTAAATGAGCTTAATTAACCTAGGACTCAGAATGCCGTGGAAGCATGGCACAGGAGATTTAAATGTATAGCAGGGAAATTTTGTTGGCTATTGTACATGAGCAAAACAGGGTAGATGAGATTCGTCAGTGACTGCCCACTGCTTGTCTTCCTTCTACAAAGAAACGAGCATTGATTCGACTGCAGCAGCAATTTCAGACCATTTTTGATCATAAAGAAGATTGTGATGACTTGGAGTATTTGAAGGCTATAGCGTCTATTTTAAAGATGCAATATTCACATTTGACATTCTATTGTGGGTTTTCACATATTTTGAAGTTGTACAACTGCTAATTTTGTTTTGATGAACTTGCACTAAATAACAGCACATAACTTTGATTTATTGGTGTCTGGAGCACTAGGGTGTAACTGCACTACTCCACTGAATGTTCGTTCGGTGATTAGAGTGTCGGTAAAGTGCAGTTTCGGATGAAAGCACATTTGGTTTAAACAGCTCGTTTATTTCACATTTGGTGAAACGTAATTTTGTTAGGATAAAATAGATCTGTATATGTGTATATATATTGCACTTCCTTTAGATGACACCAGAAACTAAGCCAGTTGTTGAAGTCAATAATCTTTTGTTCGTATTACCGCATCATTCTTGGTGATCGACACATTCCAAGAGCTCCATCATGTTTCTCTTTGGTCCTGGGAAGTGCGTCTCTAGTCATTAATGCTTGCAATACACTTACATGCACTATGACTGCCACTGTCATATGTGTACTTGTGGCTTAGGGACTTGAAAGCATGTGTGATGTCGAGTCATGTCACCTTATAGGCAACTGTTTGTGATCCTCTCCTTGCACAGCGTGGTGAGTGTTCCCTCAGTGTGTCTCACAATGGAGTCACCTATGACTAGGATATTGTTCTGTGTGGAGATTTGCCATATTGGCTTTTGAAATTAATCAGTGTGACTTTTTGATATATGTTTCATGTTGAGCACTGCCTGTGTTGTGTGTTTGTGAGGTTGATGAGGTTACTTGTTTCTTATGTTACATTTAGGACAGCTTTGTGGTTTAGGTAGGTTACTTTTAAGAGCCTTAGAATATGTAGGTCTATGTGATTGGTTTAGTGTGGCAGTGTGTTGGACTTTCTATCTGCAATTTTAATGGTTAATGTGAGAGTTTTGTTTTCAATAAAGTTATATAAGTATATCTCCCACACACTGTCAGTTTAAGTAGTAGGTAGTTGTCCATAAACACAAGATAATTGTTACATTGTCTGAAGATGACCATTTGCATCAAGCTAGCTACAGAGACATTTCAAAGTGAAACCTAAGGCTCAATATTCTTCCTAATGTGGGCTAAAGGAGGACATTGCGCCTATGAGATTTGGAGTTGATTTACTGGGGTGTTGCTGCTTTAAAAGAACAATCTAAGTCACCTTCAGCAATGAATGACCATTTTCATCCTCCCTCCTTTCCCTCAGTAACAGTAATCCACAGGTACATAATCTTTAGGATGGGGGTCACTGTGTGGTACAGATGATCCAGGAGACCTGGACAGTGTGGTCTTCTTAGGACTGCAGGCCTTTCAGGGCCTCCTTCCACAGTGTAAAACTGCCATACTCAGAGAACAGGTCAGTGGTGTGGTCCATTAATTAAATGAGGAGCTAGATCATCCTGCCCATGCCCTGAAACAATGAAAGAAAGGGAATGGCCATTCAGTGCTCGGTGCTTTTCTTATTGTAGTGCACATCCCTGGTGGACAGGCTCAGCAGATGTATTCTGATGCCTCACGAGTGGCCCCTAAACAGGTCTCCTGTCTCTGGGAGAACCCTTACTCTAACCTGTTTGCATCACCCACCAATACCACATGCAGCAATTTATTTTCCCAAATTCTGCAAGAGAGATAATATACCCAGTGTCTTTCTACTCTACCAGTGGCCTCTGAAGCTTCTCTATACACCCCCTTTCCAATCATAATGATAATCATTCAGACAGTGACATTATGTTAGGCCAGTGTCACTGAAAATGGACCGAGTTTAGACAAAAACAGACTGAATTACAAAAAAGAAATGTAATCTACATATTTTCAGAAATTCTTAATCAAAAATAAAGCTCGCAAATAAAATATATGTCAAACTGCTCAGTAAATTATACTGACAACAAACTGACTGAAGAAGAATATCAGACTAAATTCTTGCTTAAATACTTGGCTAATGGGCAAAATCTAAGAGTGGAGAAAAATAAATTGAGGATATATGGTGTTCCAGAGAAACTAGAAAGAAACATGATTTGTTTTCCCACAAAATGGCTTCCAAAAACTCCAAATTTTTCTATGGCTCATAGATCCTTGGTTAAACCCTCTGCAAGATATGTACCACCACTGTAGATCTGTCATTATTATATTTATTTCATACACTGATAACAAAATGACCCTGAAAGCAGCAGGATCAAATTCTCCCATCAACATAGTCCAAAATGCAATCAAATTTGAAGGACTGTTTTACAAACACTTTATAGAGAAGAAAGGCATGCAGGTCATTAATAAAAGCTCGAATGAAAACTGTCTAGACTCAATTATTTTTTCCAGCAGTGATCAGACTGTTCTTGTAGAATGAAACAAAACAGTTTTATAATCTGGACAAAGCTTTGTCATGCAACCAATTTCATATTTTGAGTGAAGCTGCCTCATAATTCCAAATATTGAGGTTAGGGACTGGAATTAGGGTGAGGAGAAGAGAATAAAAGTGGAATTTTAGTTACTTAAATATGTTTAAAATTTATTTAGAAATGCACATAAAGAAAGAATCCAAAAGCTATAGCTGTTATTGTTTTAATAAATGAAGACATTTCCTTTAAAAAGTAGTTTGTGTACTACTTTTTGCATGTTATATAAAATTTGCACTCGAGTTATGAAAAGCTCTATCAAAAAAGAAAAAAAATGAGAGAGGAAAAACTCAGGTCATATTTCTCAGCATGGCCAAATATTATATATATATATTTTTTGTTGGTGTGAAAAATTGAGTCCCTTACCATCCTATAATTGTTGAGTTTCATGGAAGTTTTCTTGTGTCACTGCATTGGTGGGAATATCAGTACCGCTGACTTGCTACAATTAATAGCATTCATTATTTTTGCGATTGTTAAATAATTAGGATGCTGTGAGAGCATTTTTCTCATGCGTTTGAGGTCTAATGAGTCTGAAAGTCAAACTCTTTAATGGTGTTATTATCTATTTAAATATACAGGAAATGCATACTTCTTTTGCAGTTGGTTTATGCAAACAAAAATGAATCTCTTCTTGGGAGCAGTTCATATTTTCATATATTAACAGCTGTTTGTAGATTTTAATTTTGTATACTTAGGGTATATATTTCTCTTTAAGTTAAGGTTCTGTGTTCTTCCTCTTCTCATCACTATCTTTCTATTACAGCATTTGCATTATTGAAAGGGGGGATACTGTGAAATCTGTTTTAGGTGCATAGGCAGGTACTAGGCTATTGGCCCTAGGGCCTATATAAGCCTAGCCAAACAGTACCCTGGCTTTTGCCACCCAAGAAAATTATTTTCCTGTCCCCCTGTCAAGCAGAGCCACAGAAGTGATCACTGGGGTGAATTTCCTATCTCCCATCCAGTCATCAAGATTTTTCTTGAAGAGTGCTAATGAGGAGCTTTGTTTGATATAGATAGGTAGTTTGTTCCAGAGTATGGGAAGTCTCTGGGACATGAATCTATCCCTCCAGCATGTTCTGTTTATTGTGGTGACAAGGTTTAGCTCCCTAGAGCATGTAGCTCGGAGGGATTGGGATTTCTTTACGTGGAGCATGTCCATCAGCTTTGGGTTTGACATAGCTTTGTATGTTAGGCAGTGATTGCCTCTGAGTAGGCGATATGCGACAGAGTAAAGCTGGAGTTTTTTTAGATAGTCTGCGTAGGGCATCTGTTTGAGGCCAGTAATCCTCTTTGTGAGGTATTTCTGTGGCCTTTCCAGTTGTTGTAGATGTCTTGTGTGGTACATACCAAAAGGGGCTTTGCACTCTATAATGGGTCTAATGAGTGATGAGTAGAGGGGAACAATGACCTCTTTTTTCCTGGATGAGAAACCTTTTGTGATGAGGTGTGCCATGTAGAAGGATTTCCTGACTACTGTGACAATGTGATTATCAAAGGAAAGACTACTGTCCACTTGTGTCCCAAGGTCTCATCACACTTTCAGTGTTAAGTAGACTACCACCTATGTGGTAGTTCATGGGTGCAGAGTTTTTACCAAAAGGGATGGCAATGCACTTTTTGGCATTGAGCTTGAGGCCATGGCTTTGACACCAGGAATCTGTCTCAGTGAGGCCCTTTTGTAGGATGTCCACATTGTTAGGAGATTTGATTATGGTTCCTAGTTTGCAGTCATCTGCGGACTTTGTTAGCCAAAGACCTTCTGTGTTAGCCTGTACTTCAGAGAAGTAGATACCAAACAGGAGAGGACCTAGGACTGAACCCTGTGGTACTCCACTTGTCACTGGTCTGAAGTTGGATTTAGAGTCTGCTACTTTCACAGTGTGTGTTCGGTCAGTGAGCCAGTTGGCAACCCATCTTATGACATAGGGATTTATACCTAGTTTAGTGAGTTTGTCTATAATTCCAGAGTGGGGGATGGTGTCAAAAGCCTTGGCGAGATCTAGATAGGCTGTGTGTACCACCTTACCCTCATCTACAGCTTTGGTGACCACTTCAAAGAAGTCTATCAGGTTTAGGAGACATGATCTGCCTTTTACAAACCCGAACTGGGTAGGGTCCAGAGTTTGGGGATTACCAATGTCATTGTTTATAAGTTCCATGATGATATGCTCCATAGCCTTGCAGACCAGGCTCGTCAGGCTAATGAGGCAGTAGTTCCCGGGGTCCGTGGTGGCTCCCCCTTTGTGGAGTGGTATAACTGTTTCTGTGCGCCATTCAGTGGGCACAAAGCCTGAGGTGAGGCTATGATTGAACATGGTACTTAGGTGGGGTGCCAGTTCGTTCTGTAGTTTATGTAGAACGCAGCCTGGGATGTTGTCAGGTCCAATGGATGCTATGTTCTTGGCTTTGGAGAGTGTGTTTTTTATCTGTGCAGCCGTGATTACAGGTACTTTGCATTCTTCCGGTATAGAGATGGGCCCTTTAGGGGATGAGAGAGGGGTAAAGTTAGCAGTGAACCTATCTGCCAGGATGTTGGCAATATCAGTTGGTTCTGTATATTTAGTGCCATTGTGCTATAACTCAGAGCAGATCTGAGTGTTGCCATTGAGATTCTTGACATAGCTATAGAATGCTTTGTAGTTGTCTTTAGAATCAGTGGCAATTTTGTTTTCGTAACTAGTTTTGGAGGATTTTATGAGGGATCTCAGCTTCTTACTGAGGCTGACCACGGAGTTCCTCCAATCATGGGATTTTACTCTTCTTTGCAACAGTTTCTTTCTTCAGTTATAGAGTTTGTTTATAGCAGGGGACCACCAGATTGGCTTCCTTTTTTTGGAGGATAGCATCTTGGTTCTGTTAGGGATAGTACGATCCATGCACTCGTGTAAGTGATTATAAAGTGCAATTGTATATGATTCAGCAGTCGTATCTCTATTGTCCGTCAGCATGGGTGTCGTGAAGTTTGCACCTCTGTCTTAAGAAGCATGAAGTTGGCTTTGGAGAACTTTTTTATGGTGGTTTCCCTAATGGGGGGTGGGGATGAGGTGTGGATGTCTAGGGTGTTTTCATGCCAAAGTTCCAGTAATCATTCCTCATTAGGAAAACCTATTCTCACACATTTACCAAAATTGTATTTGGTGTACTTTGGTTGTTGTAAATGCTGTATTAAATTAGTTTAACTACTGTCATTGAGTTTGAGTTTAAAGTTCTATGCTATACTTCAAAAATCCCTTGGACAAATGGTGGTGATTCAAATAGAGAGTTACTCTCTGTATGCAGAGCTATAGGCAGTATTTAGTAACATAGAAGAAGGGATCTTTTTCTACTGCATCCATCATTCTACGTGAGGGATTCTGCACTGGGGAACTGAAAAGCATATGCACCAGCACACAGGATATATCAGGAGAACATATCCATACCTGCATCATTGTATTCCAGCTTGATATCTGCTCTGGTACCTATAGGGAAAAAAGACACTGCTTTTAGAATTCCAGACTGAATCAACAAAGATGATATGGGATTTAATTCAAATGGCTTGATTTACTGTTGCAATGACTTTCCTACAACAATCAGCTGGTACATTAAGTATACTTACACAAAACTGTAGTTCTAAGGATGGCTCAGGTTGGCATCTACAACTGTAGCTGCATGTGGTAGGCTGTTTAAACATCTATCTTGATAACATATTTGTAATGCTACTACTTTAATATCTGTTCAAACACTGCAAAAATTGCAAAGTGTATGTCTATTCTTGAGGTACAGCAAGATTTGCTTTGACTGTCCTGTGGTACATAGGTAAATAGTAGGCAATCAGTCTGCACACCATTACAAGCCTACCCAAAAACTTCTGTTAAAAAGTTCCCTCCAGGCTCAAGTAGGGCAAAATAAAATAGGGGGAGAATTTGAGGCTGACCATCCAATTATCTAGGCTTTCTTTGAAGGTGTCAAGAGTGCTACTCTACTTGACATGTAGTCGAAGTTTGTTCGATAGGTGCAGGATACATCAGGATATAAATCTTATCACACCAGTGTGCCTCATTTATCTGTTTATGAAAATTTAGTTCCTTAGCCAGATATTTGAGGTACGATTTGTTCTTGAAGGAATAGGAGGTCAAATAGGGTTAGACCTTCCATGACTTGAAAGGCTAGGCACAGATCTCCAAGGAGAAGTCTGAAAGAGACAGAAAGAGACCGAGCTGCCTGTCTGTCCTGATAACTAGGATTCTTCAGGTCATTGATCTGTTTAGTTAGGAATCCTGGAGGTCATTCAAGTTGAGTGAGATGTTTAGAAAAAATACTTGACAAAAGGTAGATTATATTCATTAATGAGTCTAATCAGATACAAGTAAAGGAGAATTAAGATTTCTTTGGATCCAGTGGGACTGTTGTAGGAAATTAAATGAGCCAGGTAGAAGGCTTTCTGAACCACTGCAAAGACAATTGTTAAAAGATAAGGAATTATCAACAAGATTGCCTAGATCACTTACCATGGAGTCTCACTGGAGGGCTGGGCCACCTATATGGCATGGTATGTCAAAATGTTTTATTTACCAAAATGAACCATGCTACATTTTTGGCACTATTAACCTACCAAATAATTTTTTTTTGATTATCTTTGTAAACTAACTTTAGTCTTTCCCTTTAGCTATCATTATATGACTCCTTAGTAAACATCTACATATAACTACTATTAGTATGTACTGTTTACATCCTCATGTCTACACATAGCTACTATTAGTATGTACTGTTTACATCCTCATGTCTACACATAACTACTATTAGTATGTACTGTTTACATCCTGATGTCGACACATAACTACTTTTAATATGTACTGTTTACATCATGATGTCTACACATAACTACTGTTAGTATGCACTGTTTACATCCTCATGTCTACATATAACTGCTATTAGTATGTACTGTTTACATCCTCATGTCTACATATAACTACTATTAGTATGTACTGTTTACATCCTCATGTCTACACATAACTGCTATTAGTATGTACTGTTTACATCCTCATGTCTACACATAACTGCTATTAGTATGTACTGTTTACATCCTAATGTCTACACATAACTGCTGTAGTATGTACTGTTTATATCCTCATGTCTACACATAACTACTGTTAGTATGTACTGTTTACATCCTCATGTCTACACATTACTGTTAGTATGTACTGTTTACATCCTCATGTCTACACATAACTGCTATTAGTATGTACTTGTTTACATCCTCATGTCTACACATAACTACTATTAGTATGTACTGTTTACATCCTCATGTGCAAACGTAAGTACTATTAGTATGTACTGTTTACATCCTCATGTCTAAACATAACTACTATTAGTATGTACTGTTTACATCCTCATGTCTACACATAACTGATATTAGTATGTACTGTTTACATCCTCATGTCTACACATAACTACTATTAGTATGTACTGTTTACATCCTCATGTATGTCTACACATAACTACTATTAGTATGTACTGTTTACATCCTGATGTCTACACATAACTACTTTTAATATGTACTGTTTACATCCTCATGTCTACACATAACTACTATTAGTATGTACTGTTTACATCCTCATGTCTACACATAACTGCTATTAGTATGTACTGTTTACATCCTCATGTCTACATATAACTACTATTAGTATGTACTATTTACATCCTCATGTCTACACATAACTGCTATTAGTATGTACTGTTTACATCCTCATGTCTACACATAACTGCTATTAGTATGTACTGTTTACATCCTCATGTCAACACATAACTGCTGTAGTATGTACTGTTTATATCCTCATGTCTACACATAACTACTGTTAGTATGTACTGTTTACATCCTCATGTCTACACATTACTATTAGTATGTACTGTTTACATCCTCATGTCTACACATAACTGCTATTAGTATGTACTTGTTTACATCCTCATGTCTACACATAACTACTATTAGTATGTATTGTTTACATCCTCATGTGCACACGTAAGTACTATTAGTATGTACTGTTTACATCCTCATGTCTAAACATAACTACAATTAGTATGTACTGTTTACATCCTCATGTCTACACATAACTGCTATTAGTATGTACTGCTTACATCCTCATGTCTACACATAACTGCTATTAGTATGTACTGTTTACATCCTCATGTCTACACATAACTGTTGTAGTATGTACTGTTTATATCCTCATGTCTACACATAACTACTGTTAGTATGTACTGTTTACATCCTCATGTCTACACATTACTATTAGTATGTACTGTTTACATCCTCATGTCTACACATAATTGCTATTAGTATGTACTTGTTTACATCCTCATGTCTACACATAACTACTATTAGTATGTACTGTTTACATCCTCATGTGCACACGTAACTACTATTAGTATGTACTGTTTACATCCTCATGTCTACACATAACTACTATAAGTATGTACTGTTTACATCCTCATGTGTACACATAACTACTATTAGTATGTACTGTTTACATCCTGATGTCTACACATAACTACTTTTAATATGTACTGTTTACATCCTCATGTCTACACATAACTACTATTAGTATGTACTGTTTACATCCTCATGTTAGTATATACTGTTTACATCCTCATGTGTACACATAACTACTATTAGTATGTACTGTTTACATCCTCATGTCTACACATAACTACTATTAGTATGTACTGTTTACATCCTCATGTTAGTATATACTGTTTACATCCTCATGTGTACACATAACTACTATTAGTATGTACTGTTTACATCCTCATGTCTACACATAACTGCTATTAGTATGTACTGTTTACATCCTCATGTCTACACATAACTACTATTAGTATGTACTGTTTACATCCTCATGTCTACACATAACTACTATTAGTATGTACTGTTTACATCCTCATGTTAGTATATACTGTTTACATCCTCATGTGTACACATAACTACTATTAGTATGTACTGTTTACATCCTCATGTCTACACATAACTACTATTAGTATGTACTGTTTACATCCTCATGTTTACACATAACTACTATTAATATGTACTGTTTACATCCTCATGTCTACACATAACTACTATTAGTATGTACTGTTTACATCCTCATGTTAGTATATACTGTTTACATCCTCATGTGTACACATAACTACTATTAGTATGTACTGTTTACATCCTCATGTCTACACATAACTACTATTAGTATGTACTGTTTACATCCTCATGTCTACACATAACTGCTATAGTATGTACTGTTTACATCCTCATGTCTACACATAACTACTATTAGTATGTACTGTTTACATCCTCATGTCTACACATAACTGTTGAGTATGTACTGTTTATATCCTCATGTCTACACATAACTACTGTTTGTATGTACTGTTTACATCCTCATGTCTACACATTACTATTAGTATGTACTGTTTACATCCTCATGTCTACACATAACTGCTATTAGTATGTTCTTGTTTACATCCTCATGTCTACACATAACTACTATTAGTATGTACTGTTTACATCCTCATGTGCACAGGTAACTACTATTAGTATGTACTGTTTACATCCTCATGTCTACACATAACTACTATTAGTATGGTCAGTTTACATCCTCATGTCTATACATACCTGCCATAGTATGTACTGTTTACATCCTCATGTCTACACATAACTACTATTAGTATGTACTGTTTACATCCTGATGTCTACACATAACTACTTTTAATATGTACTGTTTACATCCTGATGTCTACACATAACTACTATTAGTATGTACTGTTTACATCCTCATGTCTACACATAACTACTATTAGTATATACTGTTTACATCCTCATGTCTACACATAACTACTATTAGTATGTACTGTGTACATCCTCATGTCTACACATAACTGCTATTAGTATGTACTGTTTACATCCTCATGTCTACACATAACTGCTGTAGTATGTACTGTTTATATCCTCATGTCTACACATAACTACTGTTAGTATGTACTGTTTACATCCTCATGTCTACACATTACTATTAGTATGTACTGTTTACATCCTCATGTCTACACATAACTGCTATTAGTATGTACTTGTTTACATCCTCATGTCTACACATAACTACTGTTAGTATGTACTGTTTACATCCTCATGTGTACACGTAACTACTATTAGTATGTATTGTTTACATCCTCATGTCTACACATAACTACTATTAGTATGGTCAGTTTACATCCTCATGTTTATACATACCAGCTATTAGTATGTACTGTTTACATCCTCATGTCTACACATAACTACTATTAGTATGTACTGTTTACATCCTGATGTCTACACATAACTACTTTTAATATGTACTGCTTACATCCTCATGTCTACACATAACTACTATTAGTATGTACTGTTTACATCCTCATGTCTACACATAACTACTATTAGTATGTACTGTTTGCATCCTCATGTCTACACATAACTGCTATTAGTATGTACTGTTTACATCCTCATGTCTACACATAACTGCTGTAGTATGTACTGTTTATATCGTCATGTCTACACATAACTACTGTTAGTATGTACTGTTTACATCCTCATGTCTACACATACCTGCTATTAGTATGTACTGTTTACATCCTCATGTCTACACATAACTGTTGTAGTATGTACTGTTTATATCCTCATGTCTACACATAAGTACTGTTAGTATGTAATGTTTACATCCTCATGTCTACACATTACTATTAGTATGTACTGTTTACATCCTCATGTCTACACATAACTGCTATTAGTATGTACTTGTTTACATCCTCATGCATACACATAACTACTATTAGTATGTACTGTTTACATCCTCATGTGCACACGTAACTGCTATTAGTATGTACTGTTTACATCCTCATGTCTACACATAACTACTATTAGTATGGTCAGTTTACATCCTCATGTCTATACATACCTGCTATTAGTATGTAGTGTTTACATCCTCATGTCTACACATAACTACTATTAGTATGTACTGTTTACATCCTCATGTCTACACATAACTACTATTAGTAGGTACTGTTTACATCCTCATGTCTACACTTAATTACTATTAGTATGTGCTGTTTACATCCTCATGTCTACACATAACTACTGTTAGGGTGTACTGTTTACATCCTCATGTCTACACATAACTACTATTAGTATGTACTGTTTACATCCTCATGTCTACACATAGCTACTATTAGTATGTACTGTTTACATCCTCATGTCTACACATAACTACTATTAGTATGTACTGTTTACATCCTCATGTCTACACATAACTACTATTAGTATGTACTGTTTACATCCTCATGTCTACACATAACTACTGTTAGTATGTACTGTTTACATCCTCATGTCTACACATAACTGCTGTAGTATGTACTGTTTACATCCTCATGTCTACACATAACTGCTGTAGTATGTACTGTTTACATCCTCATGTGTACACATAACTACTATTAGTATGTACTGTTTACATCCTCATGTCTACACATAACTACTATTAGTATGTACTGTTTACATCCTCATGTCTACACATAACTACTATTAGTATGTACTGTTTACATCCTCATGTTTACACATAACTACTATTAGTATGTACTGTTTACATCCTCATGTCTACACATAACTACTATTAGTATGTACTGTTTACATCCTCATGTTTACACATAACTACTATTAATATGTACTGTTTACATCCTCATGTCTACACATAACTACTATTAGTATGTACTGTTTACATCCTCATGTTAGTATATACTGTTTACATCCTCATGTGTACACATAACTACTATTAGTATGTACTGTTTACATCCTCATGTCTACACATAACTACTATTAGTATGTACTGTTTACATCCTCATGTCTACACATAACTACTATTAGTATGTACTGTTTACATCCTCATGTTTACACATAACTACTATTAGTATGTACTGTTTACATCCTCATGTCTACACATAACTACTATTAGTATGTACTGTTTACATCCTCATGTGCACACATGACTACTATTAGTACGTACTGTTTACATCCTCATGTCTACACATAACTACTACTAGTATGTACTGTTTACAACCTCATGTCTACACATAACTGCTATTAGTAAGTACTGTTTACATCCTCATGTCTACAGATAACTACTGTTAGTGTGCACTATTTACATCCTCATGTCTACACATAACTACTATTAGTATGTACTGTTTACATCCTCATGTCTACACATAACTGCTATTAGTATGTACTGTTTGCTTCCTCATGTCTACACATAACTGCTATTAGTATGTGCTGTTTACATCCTCATGTCTACACATAACTACTATTAGTATGTGCTGTTTGCATCCTCATGTCCACACATAACAGCTATTAGTATGTACTGTTTACATCCTCAGGTCTACACATAACTGCTATTAGTATGTACTGTTTACTTCCTCATGTATACACATGACTACTATTAGTATGTTCTGTTTACATCCTTATCTCTACACATAACTAATATTAGTATGTACTGTTTACATCCTCATGTCTACACATAACTACTATTAGTATGTACTGTTTACATCCTGATGTCTACACATAACTACTATTAGTATGTACTGCTTACATCCTCTTGTCTATACATAACTGCTGTTAGTATGTACTGCTTACATCCTCATGTCTACACATAACTACTGTTAGTATGTACTGTTTACATCCTCATGTCTACACATAACCACTATTAGTATGTACTGTTTACATCCTCATGTTTTCACATAACTACTATTAGTATGTACTGTTTACATCCTCATGTCTACACATAACTACTATTAGTATGTACTGTTTACATCCTCATGTCTACACATAACTATTAGTATGTACTGTTTACATCCTCATGTCTACACATAACTACTATTAGTATGTACTGTTTACATCCTCATGTCTACACATAACTATTAGTATGTACTGTTTACATTCTCATGTCCACACATAACTACTACTAGTATGTACTGTTTACATCCTCATGTCTACACATAACTCTATTAGTATGTACTGTTTACATCCTCATGTGCACACATAACTACTATTAGTATGTACTGTTTACATCTTCATGTCTGCACATAACTACTATTAGTATGTACTGTTTACATCCTCATGTTTTCACATAACTGCTAT